>NW_022280044.1:5657375-5678430 GCF_004355925.1 Anarrhichthys ocellatus | reverse complement strand
ATGTGTAATGATTTGGATGTATTTTATTTGCTTAGGTAACTGTTCAATAGCCTATATTAAATTACTACTTTGTTGGCATCACAGTAGAGAAATTTCAATGTACTGTGAAATCAAGTTCGAACAAATTGGAAGCAAGCTAATTATTTGAATTAATTCGAACGTTTGTAAGACAGTTGCATTTAGTTGCGTCAGCAAACAGCCTTACCTTTATTGAGGATTTTTCCAGCTGGCGTTGAATTGAAAATGCTTCTTAACATCACGTCTCAATTTAAGGTTACTCCATTTTATATTAACATCGAGAAACTAATGAATGTAGAAATACCAAGAACATGGCCTCAGAGTCCTCGATGATCACCACGGCCGCTCTGATTTGAGGTCTCTAAATTGAAGCGCTAACCAGTGAACCATTATGTAGCTGCAGTACTAAACGTGGCCTTTCAGTTGGATCTTAATGTAGGCGTCCCGGGAAGCCAGAACATTGTTCCAGTTTCCCTTCTCTGGCCCCACGTGTCAAAGCTGCTCTTTGTCCTGGAGCGGAGGCCACAGTTAAACTGAAAGTCCCACAATAGGAGTCTAATCAGCGCCAAGCAGCAGGAGGGGCACTTGGCACTGCTCGTCTCTCCTTGTTGCTTCAGTCTATCTGACATGCTTCTCAAGATGAACATCGCTGAAAAGCTGGGATTTATCTGTTAATCTGGATAATTAAAACTAGCCCCTGGCTGATATTGACTGGCTGAAGTGTCAGGTCTATATTGACCTTACCTGATACTGGCCACAATCACTCACGTCCGATACGGCAGCTGATGTAGTCGGATTTTCCTCAGCAGTTTCAGGCGTTTTAGTCCGTACAACCTAGGGTGGAAGATGCCTCAGTCCACCTTAAGAAGCTGTTTCCCCAGATAAAAAATACCGTTGGCTTTGTTTTAGCATCCAATGATGATTTAAATGTAGCTTAGAGGTTTTGTATTTCTATGGGTGAACATGAACAAATGAACACGAGTAAAAAGCAGTGGCTTTCAGTAGCTGAACTATCAGTGTCAATAATAGCCTCCACCAGTCCTAATTAGAACATCTGTTTGGTAACTTTCACTGAACTGCCGGATTAGACATTGAACAGGCAGTGACCCATCATCTGAACAGGTTTGTTTTAGCTGATAATCCAACAGCAGTTTAGATAGGATTAGCTTGTCAAGAAAATTGACCTAGATACTAAGATATCCGCTCCGCCTCAGTCAGACACAAGGAAAAGCCGCAGGTATGTTACGCAACAAGGTAGAGCCAATAAAGCCTTTTGATTGAAGAACTGTAAGAGGTCAAGGGTTGTTTACAGAGCGGGTGCAAACATACCGAGTACAAAAAGAGGACAAAGGGCAATCTATGCGACAGCTCTTCTATTAAATAATAACTCATTAATGCTGCAAAGTGCTATCTGGGCTATTTCTAAACACAGCGACGTCTATAATTTAGCAACAAATTATACAGTATGTACTTAAAACATCCTCTATATTGCAGGGACGCTGTGTGTAAATAATCATGCGAGCTAAAATTGTCCTGTGTTGTGTTCACTTATGTCTTCTTCTGTGTGTTTAACAGAGCAGTATCTCTGAACTCGGACCCCCCATAACATTCAATGTTGAAGCGTAGTTTTGAACACAACAGCACATGGTATCGTTTCCGATCCAACCTTGCAGTGCTTTCAATGGTGCTGAGATCGGCTCCATTCAGAAGAGGCCTTGCTGGTTGAGAGAGAGAGCGCGCCTGCTAGTTTGAATGGAAATATGAGTCCAAGGACCTTGAGAAAGAAAGCTCGTCTCAACATACTTTTTCTCACTCAGAGAATGGAAGCTTTCAGCACCACGGACAGCGCTAGAAACAGAAAGAGATGCTGAGAGCTCGATAACTTGCCTCTTCTGTTTGTGTGTAGAAAATGTCAAAACCAATCTCTATTCAAGAACCAAGTAAGGCAAGTAAATATCCCCTTGGTGATGACAAATGCCATGTCTGGAGACCTTTCAGAAACAGTCAGGATCCACACTATTAGTTGTATACAATTCCGTATTCAACTAATGCCCCAAGAAGCTCTTAACGTACATTTCCACCAAACTTTTGCCACCAAAACACAGTATGTGGAGCAGCAGCAATGCGCTTACATCACCAGTAGCTCTCGATGGTTTATGAAAGACCAAAGTCAGTGCAATGTGTAAAATGTCAAATAACAATAATGTGCTCCAATACCTTGGTTTGTTTTTTAGCAAAAACAGTTCTCAAATGTTTATTGTTGTCTAAACAGAAGCAGTTGTACAGTAACTTTGTCTGAATGCAGTCTAAAATTAAAGTTAAATAAATAAATAAAATTAGAAACTTTTTGATCAAAGATGACCAGCTTTTGATATTGGTCCCGTACCAACATGGTAAATGTTTCTGTCCACCTGATGAATACAAGTTCAATATATAATATCTTCTTTTAGCTCTGTTTTGGTCTCCACCAACTCCTAACAAAACATCTGGCTCGTTAGCTGCTAAATGCTCGACTAAGTTCAGCTAGTCGATTATAATTCAGTAAATTGGGCATTTCTGTGGTTCAGTTACATAAGAGAAGCTCTTAAGGATCCACCTTCTGTGTGAATAAATGCATGAACCAAGTTGTTTGGAAATGTCATGTCCATTACAGTCAGTGGTTATGTCAGAATAAATGTGACATGTTCTCTGCATTCTCATCTCCTTGAGTGATTGCAGACACTTGGAACAGGGTTGTTTAGCAATAAACCAGGACTCATTGCTGAGAGAACCACTCTCTAAATGGGTCAGGAAAACTCCATCGTCTTATTCTCAAACATTTTTTTATAAAACAGAGCACTGCAATGACTTAAAAAATAAGGTGAAATGCACAATGTCAGGCATTCCTTATTTTTGCTGGATTGAAAATGCATTAGATGGAGACATGAGTGAAACATATTGAATCTAACCACAAGTCCTGTGAGTGTTTTACACCTCTGTGTGTAAGGTGTGCATATAGGCTGATAATTAAGGATTGTGAACGTCACTGAGTAGAGCAACGTGAAAACAACTCTGTGAAATAATAATTCTGTATTTAAGAGCTGAACGTACCATAACGTAAACAAACGATCCAAAAACAAATTGTGTGACCAAGATGAGCAGGACGTTTTACAGTGTAAAAATTGTCATGTCAGTGCTCTCTGATGGACAATCAGTGGTGGTGCAGGAGCGAGTCCTAAAACCCGGAAATGCGTTAATGTGTTAGCATTTTTGCACTTCCAGTTGCCTCCTCTCAAAGTCAAAGGGTTTTTTTGATCGGGTCTTTGGTTAACACAAGCTTGAACATGTTAAAGTTTCCTCTACGACATATAATCCGTCAGTAAATACGAGGCGGCGGTATACGCAGTCTCTACGTCAATCCTCCGCATTCCAAATATGGTAACCGGTTGCAAAAAAAGTCAAGATGGCGATGGCCAAATCGCCAATTTTGAGGCTTCAAAACGGCAGTCCACAAACCAATGGGCGACGTCATGATGACTACGTTCCCTTCTTATACACCGTCTTTGTTAAATACCTTTTTCTAAGCTTTTACGTGTCTTAAAAAAGCTAGCTGGCTAAATGAGACTACAAAACGTCATCACGCCAACTAGCACCCCTTCACAGCCTCATTGTGTATTCACGTTTCATTATCTTGCTGAACAAAATGTGTAAGTATCATGAACTTTTCTGCAATTATCCAAAATCAAGTGAAAAAAATCCACTGGTATTGGTCTTTAAAAAGCCAGTCAATCAGTCAAAGCGTTCTTCCCTCCAAACAAGAGACAATGATATCCGTATATCACTTCTTGCAGCCAAGCAGCCTGGCCCTGCCTGCTGCCTGAGGCTGACCTCTATTCTGCTTCTCATCAGTCTAACACTCGCCGTGTGACAGTCACTGCACACACTGCAGCTTCACTGTAGTCTCTACATCACAGATCACTGCATATCGCAAATGAACTGGCAATTACATTACATTAAACATGATTGGATTTTCATTTGGGGAGATGTTTAATTACATATTGTCACTGTGGATGTTTTTCAGAGACAAAAGCAACAGTGCTCATTTTTCCTCTCTATTTTGCAGTCTTGTTCCAATGCTTCATCTAATGACAAGGAAGTAGGAGCAGTAAGAGATTGCTTGCAATAATCCAGAACTGGTTTCCCTCTCCATACGACCTCACCACAGCAAATCCAGCCCCTGCATGTCCATCCGGCGTGTGTTGTCTTTGTGTTGCCACTGTATCTCCCCTCTCCCTGTGGTCATGACATTAGTCAGTTAGTAAGACTCTGGGGGTTTAGGTCAGCAAACGGCATGCCCGCCCGACGAGGAACTGCAGAAGAAATGATGTTTACACAGCCGGCGCAGACACGAGACATTTTAGATGAATAAATAATGCCTGGGATTAAGTCCCTCTCTATTTTTAGTCCCTCATACCCTGTGATTATTCCCTGTCCTTCTCCCCACTTTTTTCACTGTTATCCTAAAGCTTAAAATGCTCTAGCTGCCATGGAAACTGTACCACTATAAAGCTAGCTATGAAGTGGAGGAGGGGAGCCAAGAAAGAAACAGACTCTCTTTGCACTGCGATCTTTTGTTTTATGATAAAGTCAGATTTGATGTGAACTGAGTTTGGGGAAACTGTGGTTGTGGCTGAAGGTATAAGCAATGGAAATAATGCAGCAACACAACAAGAAATGTAGGAATGTAAAATTATTCAGCATAAAGAGATTAAATAGAGAAAGAGATGCAGCATTTATGTTGCAAATATATAGATTTATGCAGTGCAAAACTATCAAGTTATATGCAAAATACAGCGACTGATAAAATATGTGACGGTTGTAGGCTGTGCTCAACACGTTCGCATTAACAGGTTCACAGAAAGTCATACATATGTACAAAAGCTGGAAGGTGAAGCGCGGCTCTGATATCAGTGGTTGATTTTCAAAAAAAGCTGCATTTCTTTTACCCTGAGCAGCAGCAGCTTTAGAGAGCGAGCGAGAGAGCGAGAGAGAAGCAGAGAGCTGAGACTGATCTAATGAGACAGCGTGATCACAGCCTCCCTTAAGATCTCGCAAACATCCTGGGCAGATCCTTCCGTCTTTTCTGCTGATCGGTGTAGCCCTTTTTCTCTCTATGGCTGCCTGCTTTCATGTTTCAGAAGCCGGGAATCACAGACAAAAATGCATCAGCGCAGGCTTTTACTTTGTAGATAAATGGCTTAGAGGGGGGACTCTTTTGAAAGAGAAATCGCCAAAGTCTTGTGCTACAGGTCTGTGCATTTATTGAAAATGTCTCCAAATGAAAGTTTTTTTCTCAGTCAATACCACCTATTTCTCCAAGAATCCAATGGATGGATATTTACCACTATCACCAATGTTATTACTTTTAGTGTCCTGTGGTAGTATAAAGTATCTTTCAGAATATTCTTTACAAATATTAAGTAAATTCTGGGGGAATAACTCAAGTGATCATTTGCTAAACACAAAGGCAAAAAAACAAGAGCAAAATTGAAAGGAATGTGTTTGGTCCTCGGCAAGTTTCAAACGTCAACATGTCAGGCTAACTCCACAGTGGTGACCTTGTGTCGCCAAAGAATTTGGGCACAGGGTTTCACAGGTTTCTTGCTTTAAATGAGCTTAAAACATTAGAAAGACTCATGGAGCTAGCACCTAAGCTAATAAACGATGGTCAAGGGCCAGAAATGAGAAGCTAGCTTTTGTTTACTTCTGTGTGACATCAAGAGTTATTGTTTTAAAATGTATTATTCATTTCAAGCAGTAAATCTGCCACTGTTATCATTGTAAACTAGATAAGTGGCATGCATTGGAAAGGTTGATAGGCCTGACATACTGAGTGAAGGGTCAGTTCTTGTCTTTTTTTATTTTTTTCATTCTAAAAGACAATAAAAAACACAAAGAATATCAATACCAATTTCATTATTGGTGCACAAATGTACTCTAACAAGTTACTTTTTTCAGTAGGTAAGGCTGTAACGTAACAAGTGACTGTTTAAAAATTTAAGTAGTTTGAGTTACTTTGAAAAGTAATGTCACAATTATCATCACTCAGCGTCAGTCTGGTTTTGAAGTTCAATTACGATGCCAGTTTTCAGCAGTTTCAGGAAACAACCCACAACACTAAAAAAGAAGTTACAAGCAGTCATTGATACCATTCAGCTACATTTTTTACTGGTACACGGGTCCAAACTGGACTTCCCGTTGCCGTCCTTCAAAAAAGCGCCTAAAAGCAATCCGCCCTCTTTGTAATCAACTGTGTTTAATGTGCAATAACAACAAGCTATTACACTGAAATGAGGCCAACAAAGTGCCCTGCACGTTGCCAAATATGAAACAGATTGAGCGGGTTCCATAAGGGTCAATCACAACAACAGAGCACCCAGCTATTTACAGCAATTAGCACACTTGACAGAGAGCTGTAAAGAATGGCTGGCAGGCAGCTCCTCGGGGACGATCAGAAGAACAGAACATGTCGAGCAAGAACAGACTATTTTGGGGGACGTACGACTTTTACCTCTAATGTTCTGATTCAACAGATCATCAACTGATCCCTGAGCATACAAATGGCCCTCCAATTTGCTCCATTGGAAAGGTCAAAGCGAGAAAAATCACATTGTGAATGTGCTATTTTTGGCCTGGTGGTGGCTGCACACGTGACACCGGTGTTGCCTTTGATGTCGCGATATTCTCAGTCTAATAAGACCGAGTGAAAGTGAGCACAGATCGGTGGCCTTTGACTTCAACCTTCACCCGTTTGGTTAATCGCGGAGATTTGGTATAGAACTGGGTAAATCTGCGAAAACAACCCCGATGATGTCAGCATGGCTGTTTTAACACAATGACAGTATTTAGTTGCATTATGGGAAGTGTAGGATCAGGCATTACTGGCACTTGACCCATACTGGGAACTAAAAGTCAGGAAGTTTGACCATTATTTTTTTATCATTCTCCTGAGAGTTCCCTAACTTTGTGGGATAGCAACACTAAATCACAGGAGCAGTCTTTTAATACCGACTATCAATCATTTAGACTGTGACTTTAATTTTGGAATGGATGATTTATTAGTCAGACACAGTTATAAAACACAGTTATAAAACTCTTGCAAAAAGGGAAGTTCAAATAACAAATATTAGACATAGAGCATCTTTGTGTTTTGTGCCGATATGATACCTAATTTTAGATACTAATATGAAATTTTACTTTATTACATTAAACATTACTTGAATAAGATAAAAGACCATCGTCCGAGCTAAGAAGCTAAAGTTCTGAAATGTTAACCGTCAGAACACAAGCAGCCTAAAAAAAAAGACTTAAATTGGAAACATTCCACTGGTTTAAATAAGGAAAGATGCAATTAAAGAATTACAAATCTGACCATACATTCAATGCCAAGTATTGGGATTCGATAACCGTCCCTCGGACTGAAAAATGCCCATCATGAGCTCAAGGTGACATCTTCAAAGTGGAAACTCTGTCTGACCAATACTCCAAAACAAGAGAATATATATTTCTCATCATATCTCAACATGATAGTCCCATAAACTGCTTTCTACAATTTAATGACTGTTGGAAAATTTGAAAATCATGACCCATCCCGGATTCAAAATAGAGAAAATGACAAAATATTCACATTTGAGAAGCTGTAGGCAGAGATTCTGAAATAATCTTTTATCAAAGTTTTAACGAATAGTCTTCTCTCTATCATCTAATTGTTTCAGAACACAGTCCATCCATAACTAATAGTATCAGGTGTCAGGATCCATACATCTGTTGCACCCTGGTAGCTGCACTAAGGCCAGGATAATAAGTCTACACATGTCCGATATGTGTGACACCGGGAGGACAGTGTGTGCTGCCGTCACATCAATATTTCAGCACAAAGCCTGTTGTTTGGAAGTGTGTAACCGAGGCCGTTCTCGACCCCGGGCGCTCTCTGAACTAGACCATCGTGGCATCGTGCGGCCTGGGTGGCTGCGGCTGCACGTGCTGCTCCTGCGCGCTGGCTGCCACCAACGGGCATCTAGCACTCTCTGACAACAACCCTGGCAAGTGAGAAACGCTCACACTCACACACACAGACACACACAATAAAATGCTATAAAGGCAGCACAAACACTGCCACCCTGCATCAGCACAAGTGTCAAGCTCTCGTGTGTTGTGTTTGTGATTGAAGCTGCACTATAGAGATAGGGACAAAGTAGGAGCTGCAACCGAAGAGGATTTAGTCTCCAGCGGTAGAAAACCTTGGATTTACACTCATCTTTCCATCCTGCCATCTCAACATCCCAACATATATACAGGTCCATACATAACAGAGAAGGACCAACATCAATTTACCTAACACTTCCTATACAGCTCCTCCCAGACCAGGCAGGTCAAACAAAAGTAGCAAATCCTCAAAATTGCTTGGAACCGGAGAATGTGTGGCAAATTTGATTACAAAATTGTTTAAATTATTAATTTTTCCTTTAGTCTATCAACTAATACATGTTTACTGTTTGTTTCAGCTGTAATGGTATACCTATCATGCAGAATGGACTAGAAGTGCACCTTAAAAGCTGCATCAATATCGAGACTAAATATCTGTCTCCACTTGTATAAAAGAAGAGTTGCGGTCCAGAAAAACAAAACAATGAGCGAAAAGTGACTGAAAAGAGAAACTGGGTGATAAATCTCTCTCAGACATCGTCATTTGATTCAATGTTGATACAAAAAAATATTGGTAAGTGCAGCTTTAAGTTCTGGCGCAGTATATTAGCACCAGTGTTGAAGCCATCAATGCTCTTCTCAGACTCCGGACAAAGTCAATCTGACTTAATCATTTTTCGTTTCTGGCTGATGAGAAAGGAAATGTTAATATTTCCCTCTTGCTGCTATTTGAAGATGCAAAACGTGCAAAGCTTCCAGGTGCAGCTGTGGAGAGGCATCTCCAGTGAGAACCACGGTTGATGGCGCCCATTGAAACTCATTTCAAAACAGCAATTGCACCTCTTACTCTCTCAGCCTCTCCATTTGCTGATCGACCTTCAGATGGTTGATGTCTGAAAAAACGTTTTTTTGAGATGCCGTGCCTCTTTCTAGGGCAGAAGGAATTCCACGCGGTAATTACGATGGAGGGGGAAACAAAGCAGCCGATTCTATTGTGTGGTCCGATACGCTGAAAAGGTCACTGATCTGTGGAATGAATGGATGCCTCGGGAATTACAATAAACCCTTTGTCTCCGCAGAGGAACCATTCCATCTCACCTACTGTTCCCTTCCCATCTAATCAGTATGGAGAGGCTGGCAGCAGGAGAGATGACATTGACGAACCACAGTCCTTTCCCATAGAGCCGGGCAGAGGCATGCTGGGGGAAGTCTATTGAGTTAAACCGACCAACCCTTGCCTCTCGCCAGGCTGGGCTGCTGGGAAAATGGGCACGGAGAGGTTGAGGTCAGAACAGTCTAACACATCCTCCGTCCTCTACGTCTCTGCTAAACATAGCCAATGTGATATGTCCTCCAGATCCAGGTGGGGAAAGAATTGACTGATGTGTTTCAATGGCAGACAGATAAAAGCAGACTTGGCCAAATGGCAGCCAGCCAGTGGTCACAGTAAAGGGCAGTGGACTGTACAGAAGCACCGGCTCGGACTAAACTCTTATAGGTCACTGGTCAATACATAGTAATAATGAATGACTGGAATGTAGCCCGGCAAACCACTGTTTCCATCATCAGAGTGGCAAGGCCCACAATCGATGGGAATTAAATTTGCCGCCGGGTGGTGGAATTATAAGTGACAGGCTACGCTTGGCTGTCGTTTATCTTGCAAACAGACACGTTTCAAACGTGAAGAACACTTTTCTTTCTTTCAATAGCAATTTTATGGCAGACAGCAGATGTAAAAGCAAAATATATATATCCTCTTCCACTCTTCAGCTCAAACAACAAGTCTGCAGCAGGAAGGAGGAGGGCTGGGTATCGTTGGAAATTGTTCAATGCTACTGTTGCCACTATACCTGAGTTTTGGGGCCGATACCGAAATACCACAGTTTTTGATAACTTTATTTTCAGGATATAAACATGGTTTTCCCTTTTTACATTGAACAAACTTCTAAGTATTGTCTTAACACAAGCAGCCGTAGAAGAATTGCAACATTTTGGTCTGATTATCTGAATAAATTGCTATTTATACAGTGTGGATTTTCTATTTCAGCTGTTTTGTGTTTTGGAGGGGTTGTTATTTGCTCAAACCAATCGTCAGTCACGTATCCAACTGCCTACAGCGAAGGTGCAGGAACAGTTGCTGGGAGCAGGAATATGAGAGAGGTTGTTTCTGTTCATTTGACTTGCAACAAACTGTAAAGCAGCCTCAATCTCATCCAAGACATTATTGGGGCTATTTTTCTGGCTCTGTTACTCTGTAACGATGTATCAGTACAGTCTGCAAGTCTTTTGTCTGACTTTAGCCTTCATTTTGTTTTTTGTTCCAGCACCTTGAAAAATGATTTAGATGTCTTGAAAATATATTTACTTTAGAGAGGGAAAAAAAGTGTGCTAGTCCCAAAGCTGTATGACTGAGGAAAACAAGAAAGAGGTCTGTAGACAAATACCCGAATGAACTGAAGTTTATGGTGCGTTTGGATATCAGTCAGACGCTGAGCTAACCTCTGCATAATCAGTGCATTGGCTGTTTGTGTTTAGTCTGCAGTTCTGCTCAAATTTCACTCTGTGCTCCGTCTGAATGAACCTTTACAATCCAAAAGTTACGGGAAAAAAAATACGAGGACAAGCGGCAATAGAATATCAACACACATCATCAGCCTTTGACAGCTTCAGTACAGAAATACGTACTGTATCTGTGTAAATACACTCTGGTCAGCCACATTTTATGCGTCCGTCTTGGCTCTTTAGCGAAGGAAAGTTTTAGACAGGCGATGAAGATAAACTGCTCAGTCGTGCCGATGCTCCTGGAGATTAGGAGATTTTATAGGTAAGGCAGTTACCTGTTCACTGATTGCAGCGGCATCCTTTGTTCCTCGTAAAAGATAAAAGGAAAGGCTGACTGAGGCTGTTCGGGAGGTTAGTGATAAAGGCTGGCACCTCCGGGACTCTAGGATCAGAATGGGTGGGCGGTGAGCTGTGATGTCATCATCTGTCTGCCGACGCTTTGTGTGTTAACACGCGGTGACACGAGGCCCGATTTCCAAGAGAGAGCAGGATAGCGGAAGGAGAACAGATGATGGGAAGTCGGGTGATTCACCCAGCGGTGACAGAACAGAGCAGGCTGCCAGCTACCTTCACTTCCCATGACAAAATATTAACTGAGGGAGTTTAAATATGACGAGAAATGACTGTACTCCCTCGCGTCTACAATACCGCTCCACCTGCACCATCAACACACACTTACACAGGCACGTTTGAAAGATCTTTAGCCTCTATATTGTAGCACTTTGGTTCACTCTGTATCTAAAATTCTTAAACTTAAAGCTGCACAAATAATTGGTTTTTTGTTAAACATGGATCAAGGTATCATGGGTAATGTGAAAAGGTCACGCTCTGAGTGACAAACCCACCCAACTTCACCGTGCCTTTCAGCTCTTCTATGCTTTTAGCCTCTTTTAGCGTATTGTTTTGGTTTTTCTTTTTGGTGGAGACTAGGATTCCCGGGAATTCACATCCAAACTATTTCCTGTTTCCAGATAAATATAATAATGGGATTTTGAATACCATCATTTCGAATACCATCAAATAATACTCTAAAGCTCGGGATCCCATAGCTTTATGCACGTTTCTCCTTGTTGCATTTAGTGTTGCTTGAACTACGCCCAATGTGTGTAGCTGAAGTTATACTTCCCAGGATTCCTCGAATAGTGCGCTTCTACTCCCGGGACACAAAATGTAATCACGTTTTGAAAAATATAAATCCCTAGTGGAGACAACAATAGGAGTAACAGAACAGTGAATATTGGACTATTGTTCTGTCGTTGCTCTGTGTGTCATGGATGTGTAAACAAGCACATTTGCCAAAATAAATGTATGAGGTGATGATATGTCGCAGCTGTGTTGACAGCTCATGCACTGCCCCCATGTTACCATTTAATGCTGCTTTAAAACATTTTCCTCACATTAAATGCTGGTACTGTATTAAAGCTTTTATTTTTTTAACATTATTGCTTTTTAATAAACAGTATAATAACTCTGAGGTGAGTAGGAGGAGTGAGAGACAGTCTGGCTGGAAAAAAAAACAAATTTCAGCCAGACACTGAACCAAGATCAAAGAAATGAGACTAGTTTTCAAAAAACAAAAAAATGACCTCATGGATATGCAGGTAATTAAGACAGGGTGAAATTATAAATTAAAGGAGGTGCCATGGAGCTTAAGTGACTATTAAAAGCAGGGAGGATCTGCTGGTATACGCCTGCAGATCCAAGACTTCATCTCCCTTCCTTGACACTGTGTGTCACATTGATGATTCACTAAAGAGCACGTTCAAGAACACCAGCATTATGATCGCTACACAAAAGACAGAGGCCCTACAGCCGTGATTTAAATTGAAACATGTTCTGCTCCACATTCACCAAAGCATGAAGACTGAGGCTTGTTCACGGGCCTTCACACACGTGGAAGGGCGACTTGTCTGAATGGTAGAAGTTCTCTTAAGGATAAGGACATGAAGGGCTCACACACACACACACACACACACACACACACACAGGGACAGTTTCCTTGAGAGCATATAGAGGAGTTTTGCCAATAAGGACATTACATCATATCATATCATATCTATCTATATATATATATATCATATAACATTGCAGATTAGAGTTTTTCAGGGGTCTAATTGGTAAACATTTTTTTAGGAATGCATAGTGGTCACATACTGTCAACTGGACCTTAACAACTAATAGTGACTGACCCAACTTTTTAACTCCTTTAATATCATATTGGTCTAGTTTAACATATTCTTCTTGGTGATTTTAACATTTACATTTTGAAATGTTAGTGTTAGACTGGTGAGTTCGTACCGCATTGTTCACGATGACCATCATCTGACGGTCACGGTTCACGCACTTGAGCAGATAATCCATCTGCCATACGGCTCTTTGTTTGGAGCCGGTGGTGTTGTCATTTAAACAGCTGATACGCACGATGCTGTGAGTCCATATGGAGGTGACAGGTGAGGTGCTGGAGTTGACTGGAGCCTTTACAGTCGCCCTGTTTTTTTAACATTTGCTATAGTGTGATGGTAAATTGTAACATCAGAATCAGAATCAACAGGTGTTGCTATATAAATTGCTCACATGAGGATGTTTCAGCTCGTGTTGTTTGTTTTTGTCAGTTTCAGAGCAAATAATGGCTCCAGCTTCATTGATTCCTCCCCATTAAAAATCTAGTGTAACCAGCAGCTTCTGCCTGTTCTGTAGGTTCATCCATATGTTAGCGCGCGGCAGCAGAAACCCAGTCTGATGAGCTACCTGTGGAGCGGAACAGGTGACTGTGGCGTGTATACGTGCGCAGCGACGGACACTCACCAGCTGATTTCAGTGCGCTTCGCCGAGGAACAAAACCACGGAGTCCGAAGTTGGAGCTACCCGCCGGCCACCCTCTCCTGCAGGGACGAAGAAGAGTACGCGCGGAGTGTCCGGTGCGACACGTAACACTGCTTCATTACGGCTGACACCGCTGGACCCGCGGCATAGTGGACTACACCGCGCTGACACCGCACCGACAGCCGAGCACCGTGCGCTCACTCCAAGCAGCAACAGGGAGGAGCGTCAAGGTGCGCGCACGTAGGCCACGGGATACAGGAAAAGGAACAGATTTGGCCTTCAAAGTAAAATCAGGACGGTTGAGAGCAGGGGGTACTACTTTAATTCTGTCTTAAACACTGCAGGAAAAAAAAAACTAATGCTATCAGGATATTCATAGAAATAAAATATAAATAAATTATGATTTAAAGAAGAGTCTAATATTGATTATCTGTGATGGCTATATTGCACGAACCTACAGACATATGCATTATATATTGATTTAAATTAGCTTGGTAATGCTTAGTATTGTAGCCTGTATTGTATCCTTCTCTATAGGCCTAAAAGGTGAGATCATTTCATTGGTGGCTTTTTCTTCTGTCCCGAAGCTCTCGCTGTGTTGTGTTAATTGCAATCAAAGCAGAACAGGACATCAAGTCTGCTTTTTCAGGTGAAAATATCATTCACCATAACACAGTGGAATGCTTTGAAAGCACCAATTTACCAATTTTTTGGGGGTTGACAAGTTAATTTACTCAAAGATGGAAAATAATGTATTGTAGCCCATTGAATAGGCCTTCACTAATTATGTTTTATTAATATTACATTATTATTTGTAGTAGTAGTAGTAGTTGTGGCGCATGGACTATTTTTCTATCTATTTAAATAGGTTACATTCGCAAATATTTTGTTTTATTCTGAAGTCACAGTAGTGCAGTTTCCCGTGTGACTCTCTGTCTTGTCCAGGTTTTGTCTTGCCGCTGCTCTAAGGTTTGTACCATTGTCTCTTCTTTAGTAAGGGGTGCACCGTATCCAAACATTCACATATTAAGAAATGGAATCGCCTTTTGTCTTTTGATATAATCCAATCACTTAGTAATTTGTCCTCAGTCCTAAATTACAGGCCTATGGATAGTTCATTGCATCTCTCCTTGTCTCATTCTTATTATAATGATAATGATAATGATAATGTAACTAAGGCACTTTTTATACTTCCACCTTGAATAAAAACCGAAAAGCAGTGGTCCAGTTGAACCAATGTCAACTGTGTTTTTCACCAAAGGCTGTAATGGTTTCAGTCAGCTGTTTTTTTTTTTTTTTTTATTACATCCTCAATATTTTGTTTATCTCATATGAGGAGAACAATTCAGGGTATATCATTAACCCGATACACCTGTAACACAGGTCAAAATGGACTCCCTACCATCTAAGAGAACACGTAGTACTCAGCCTCATATTCATCAGGTCCTTGGGTTAATATAAAAATATCAATGACAAAGAAGAGGTGACTTCAATCAGTCCCTTGGGGAATGTTGTTGTAATGAAGCTGTTATCAGATTAATATCAAATTCATTAGACTGCTCATTAAGAAGTGCATTCATGTGAACCATGATTCATGTTAATATATATATATATTAAAAGGCTGCCACTCTTCAGACTGCAACAAAAAGAAGGCGTGGAGAAGCTTTATCTCTGCAGTTATTATTCACAGGCGAACACCTTCACTGTATCTCTGAAGGTGAGACAGCAGCAGATGGAGGTTCGCCTCCTGTTGTTTTAAACTGTCTGACTTTTATTGTCTCTCTTGTTTACCAACCGTTTGCTTCTACTGGTGAAACTTAATCAGTATTATTCTCATTTGCTCCTATATGGCAATACAATTACAGTGACTTTGCAATGGCCTTATTGTGCATGGGCTCACGCTTTTCCATATGATTTAATAAAATGTATTCTAATGTATCATACAGAATACTTTAGGGTATTTGATATGCTACTCCTAAAATAAGTTAACTCTCTTTACTAGTGTATGTTAAAAATGTGCATCTACTCACATAGTTAAAAAAGACATCAGAGAAACCCATAGCATATGCTTCTTAAATACAAATACAAATATATACAAAACACAAGTAATGCAATATAAGTTAAGTGAAGAAGAGCAACTCCTATAGGACATATTGTACCTTTATTGTCAATCTAATGCTCTCATTCTGATTTATAATCATGCCATTGGGTTTCATATTAGATGCGTATCTCACTATGTCATTTTGAATCGCGATTTCCTTCTCTTCTTTGTTACTCAATAGTTATTCGCAGTGGTAGTCGAAGTATTCAGAACTATATAGTCTAGACCAGTAATAGTCGTAATACCACAGTGTAAAAATACTCTGTTACATAAGTTTAAGTCTCGCATTCAAAATCTTACTTAAGTACAACAGCATTAGCATCAAAATTAATTTCATAACAATATATGAATATTATAATTTGAGTAATATTTATTTGCACATTAATGTATTCATCACTTATATACATATATATATACTGCAGGGTAGCTTGTGAATTAAACTAAGAGATCAATTAAGTTTTATCTTAATCTATAATGACACATGATATTTGTTGATTACATTTTGTATCATTAATTCGAAACTTCAAAGTAACTGAAGGCAGAAGGTTTAAATCACAGAATATGAACATGTATTACTGATGCAAACATCACACCTCTAACCAACATGACTATATGAATCTATAATACACTTACTGGCACAGAATACAGAATAATGCACAGACCTCATTTGCTCAACGTTGTTATAATATAATATTAGCGGAGGAAAACACCGTAGCCCACTGACTTTAATACCAACCAATTTGCATTTCTTAGAATAATATATGTGATGAATTGCTTTTGTTTTCTTAAGTATTTGACAGTTATAGTCAGTTGGTTAGCCAGTTAGCTAGTTGGGTGAACGATATGGTTTTAAAATAAAATATAATATATTAGGCATTGGAAATTTTGGATACAGTGTATTTTATAAGTTTGAGGTTGTAAATGATTCGACTTTACGACGTGTTTTCTTTTCTTTTGTTGACGTACATTTTTCCAAATTTACCCAAACAACGCCGGAAGTACGAGTACAGTGTGTTTTGCCGTTAAAATAAAACTGATAACGTAATCTTAGACGTGCATTGACTACATCAACACCAAATTTCTTAATCTTCCACGGAGTTGTTGTGTACATTTAACATCACAATCCATTGATAAACACACCAAAATAGAATAATATACCCCGAATGTGCGCACAATTTAAATGACGTACGCGTACACATGTACATAAAGCTTTTATTTTGAAGAGAATAAACGGTTTTCCTCCCATTCGGTGTAAATCACTTGACGTCGCCATTTTTGTTTTAGTTTCTTCCTGAACTTTTCAAGATTTCACGGCTCCCGTCCGAACTGTGATTTAAACTAAACCAACATGGGTGCTTGTTTGGCACTGGGTTCCCTCGCCAGTTGTGTAAGTAAACACTTAATTCTGGTATTTCACATATAATGTAGCTATGCGTTGTTTCGCCAAGAAAACATTACGTCGTGATATCGAAACTCCCTTTACTGCCTCATGTGACATTATATTGAAGGTTTTTGTTTAGTGTGAGAGGCTTTGTTGTCATTTTGACTTTATTTACGGTTCACTTACAAGGTGAGTAGTTTGTTAATGTATTTAACTGGCTACAGTCAACAAGTAATATGAACAAAATACAATGTTGTCCGTTAAATGGTTTATGAAAATGCGCCATTTCCGGGTTTTTCCGACAGGCTCTGAGGCCAGTCCCTGTTTTATTTCTCTTTCCGTGTTGTGCTCACCAGAATTGCTTTGATTTACATTTAATCCTCTTTTTATGTATTTAAAACAATGTGTTACAAGTGATTTTAGGTCAAATACACCCATATCTGGAAAAAATCAGATGGCTAAATAAGTCAATTTACAGTAAAAAGCTGCATGATGAAGATGAGGGTAACATGTACACGAACGGGGAAAGGATACAGTTTCCAAGACACTGACTACTACATCTCACTTCATTATGGTCACTAATCTAAGTGTGGCACAGCTATACATGTGCCACCAGTAGGCAGATGTAATTAAATACTTATTAATAGGCAGAATACTGAATTAATTCATTCATTTATACAATTTATTTCAATGTATTGAGATTGTAAACGCGGCCCTTTCCAGTTTTTCAAAATAAAACCTGTAAAATAAGCCCTTCGTGCACAGTAATTGTTAACATCCTGTGTTATCACTACTGGTTATTTTTAATATTCTTTTGTAAACTTGGAGTTTTGCTTTGATATTTGTGTAGTATTCCTCTTGAGTTCTTTGTCTGACATCGGCCAGTCTGAGCCGGGGAGACTGGATTCTTCTCGTCATGGCGGCCATGTTTACACCAAAGGCCCGTGTACTCTGGTGCACACACACGCGTATTTATTGAAGGATGGCTGATCTCGGCTACAGCGCTTCACCTCTCAAGCAGTCTGAATCATGATGGAGTTGCTGGATGAGAGACGGGAGGGATTTGTTCACAGGCCTGATTACTGCCTCTGTAAACCGCCACTTGTGTTCTGCGGAAAGCGTGCAGAAGAAGAAGAAAGATGGCCATCCTGACAGCAGCCACAGTGTTGTTTGTTTAGTTGCATTACCCTGATTACCCCACACACCCCAGAGTCCTGTCCCTGATTTCATCTCTCCCTCATCTCTTCTGCAGGCGTCCTGTCTGTGTGGATCCGCCTCCTGCCTCCTGTCGTCATGCTGCCCGTCGACATACAACTCCACGGTGACCCGGCTGGCCTTCTCCTTCCTGCTGTTGCTCGGAACTCTGGTGTCCATCATCATGATTCTGCCGGGCATGGAGGAACATCTGAAGCAGGTACGTTAAGATAAGATCAAGTTTAATAAGATCAAGTTTAATGGTCCACACTGGGCTGTTCCTGTTACCCACCCAGTATTTCCACACTGTCAGATTCCAGGTTTCTGCCTCGGTGGCACATCCATACCGGGCATAGACAACAAGGTGAACTGTGACATCATTGTCGGCTACAAGTCGGTGTACCGCATGTGCTTCGCCATGGCCTGCTTCTTCTTCCTCTTCTTCATCATCATGATCCGAGTGCGCAGCAGCAAGGACCACAGGGCCGCCATCCAAAATGGGTTGGTGCTATTTATTCACTGCAGCCTCAGTACCACCAGTCCTGTGTAGGATGAAGGCTTATGCTGCACTCTGCTGGCCAAACAGGGGGACTGCACCTCTAAGTGTATTTAAACAGAGAGTAAACGTGTGCATACTTAGGATATCGTTACCTCTTTTCTCCTCAGTTTCTGGTTCTTCAAGTTCCTGTTGTTGGTCGGCATAACAGTGGGCGCTTTCTTCATTCCAGATGGCATCTTTAATAGAGGTACGAAGCCTAGACATATTATCAGTTTCTTTTAATCTAAAGCATCCGGCAGCTCGCACACCTTCAGACAAAGATGATGCTGCTCCGCCTGGTTTAAATTACAAAGCTGCAGACTTTTGAGTAAAAATTAGGGCTGAGGAACCGAGCATCAAGAGTTCTACAAAATGTTTGTATCACAAAGTGTTGAATGCGTACTCAGATTTCTCATGTCCTGACTTCTTCTTCTTCTTCTTCTGTCTGATCTCAGTGTGGTACTACTTCGGCATGGTGGGCTCTTTCTTCTTCATCATCATCCAGCTCCTCCTGCTGGTGGACTTCGCCCACTCCTGGAACCAGTCCTGGCTGGAGAAGGCCGAAAATGGGAACTCCAAATTCTGGTTTGGAGGTCGGTTTAAACGGAATGAATAGAATTTAGAATTCCAATGTTGAGCTTCAGACGAAGTCGTGAGCTCTCAAGCATTTGTCTCACGACGCCGCTCTTCTCTCGTGTTTTTTTTTTTTTCTCTCTCGCAGCTCTGCTGACCTTCACCATCGTCTTCTACGCCCTGGCCTTCACCATCGTCGTGCTCTTCTACGTGTTTTATACCAAACCCGACGACTGCACCGAGCACAAGGTCTTCATCAGCCTCAACTTCATCTTCTGCATCATCGTGTCCGTCGTGGCCATTCTGCCCAAAGTTCAGGTAATGGAAGACAAGACGACAGGCTAATGAGCATTGATAAGCGCTTTGTTTTACCGGCACAGTGATTTTATTTTCTAACTCCTCCCATGCCGTGTCGCCACAGGAGGCTCAGCCCACCTCCGGCCTGCTCCAGGCCTCCTTCATCTCCCTCTACACGATGTACATCACCTGGTCCGCCATGAGCAACAACCCCAGTAAGTCACAAGTCTTGTATTCAGGACTTTGAAGTATGACGAGAGGAAGACACGCCCCTGTAACTGTTGATTTCTGTGTTTTCCGTCCTCAGACCGGCAGTGTAACCCCAGCCTGTTGAGCTTGGTCCAGCCCATTACTGCAACTCCACCACCGGGACCGGCTCCTATGAAGGCCCCCGGAGGCACCCAGTGGTGGGACGCACAGGGCATCGTGGGATTGATCATTTTCTTGTTCTGTACTCTTTTTGCCAGGTACTTTTACCGTAACAGCGGCTGTTTTCAGCCTTCATAAGAAGACATTTTTATTTTTGCAATAACCAGAAGCTCACCGACTGCAAGTTCGTCAACATGACATGTTGTGCTCTCACCCGCCGCAGCATCCGCTCCTCCAACAACTCTCAGGTGAACAAGCTGATGCAGACCAAGGAGGGCCAGGGTCTGACCACCGACTACGAGTCCGCAATGGGGGACGACGGAGTCCGCCGGGCCGTGGACAACGAAGAGGAGGGAGTCACCTACAACTACTCCTTCTTCCACCTCAGCCTTCTTCTGGCCTCCCTCTACATCATGATGACTCTCACCAACTGGTACATGTAAGTATCAGCTGTTGTTGTTGTCGTTTTTCTCGGCGAACGCCATCAGAGAGGCCGACTCTCCTGCAACACCGACTTCTCTCTGATTCTTACCTCTCGGCTCCTCAGGCCCGACGTGGAATACCAGGTGATGCAGAGCACCATGCCGGCCGTGTGGGTGAAGATGGGCTCCAGCTGGTCCTGCTTGCTGATCTACTTCTGGACCCTCGTGGCCCCGCTGGTGTGCACCGGCCGAGACTTCAGCTGAAAGCGGTGAAGTCCGCCCGGTAGCCCGTCGCCATTTGCTTTCTTCTTTTTTTTTTTTTAAGAATGATAGCTTAAGCTTCAAAATAATTATCTCATGCTTGTATCTCCACATTTATAATATTGAAGAATGAAATGGTAATGAGCTTTGTTTGTGAACTGAATTAGTTGGATGTTTTGCCCAAAAGTTTATTTTTGTGGCTCGAGTTTTGAAGGAACATAAGATTGTTTGAGTTGAGCTTTAATCACACATTCCAGATGTCATTTGATGTCTTTCACTGTTACAAATATTCTAATTAAGAGCACCGTCCCTTAATTTATTTGGTCTTGTCA
>NW_022280044.1:5654070-5656975 GCF_004355925.1 Anarrhichthys ocellatus | reverse complement strand
TATATATATATATATATATATATATATATATATATATATGAATGAATGAATGACAAGACCAAACTTAAACGATCCCTTTGCTTTGTTACACTACATTTATTTTAGTTGTTCATTCTTCGTTCCCTATAAATCAGTTTGTACAAACTTTTATTATGCTTTTTTTTTCTTTTGCCAAATTTTTTTAACTACAATGCCTTCTTATATTTGCACAATTTTTGATATTTTTATGAACATTCACTCAAGTGTAATGTTGCTTTCACAAAATACTGTGTGTTCACTCATGCTAATCAATAAAGACAACGTTGTGTTTCATGTGAGTGTGTGGGCAACATCTCTGTCCTGTAGGTGGCGCTGTGGTCACATGTGCTCCTCTAATACATCTGATTGTGTAGAATCTATTTTGACATTTGTGATGTATGATGTATATTAGCCTGTTCTACTCATACTCTTACACTTTGTGAGTGTTTCTTTAGAAACAACGAACATGATGTCATCAAGTCAGCAGCAGGGATTTCCAAATGCTTCACTGCCCCCCCCCCCCCCACACACACACACACACATGCATTTAAAAAAAAATAAGATTGAAAATCCTCAAGCCTGACCACTCAAAATAACCTTAATGACATCATCAGGTGTTATTTTTCTCAGATACATCCCCTCAGTCTGAATTGCTATTTCATTTACTTTACTCAAAAACAAAAAAGATGATGAACCAGAATCTGATAACAGATATTTTAGCACTGTAAATCAGAGCCAATCAAACCGAAGCAGATTATTAAAAGTAAGAAAACATATAAGAGTGTTTGGGAAAATATTAGAAATGCTCATATTCGTCGTGACATCAGGAACCAATCAGAGCGAGCGGTCCCTCTAAGCTGATTGTTGACATGTAGAACATGAAGCAGGCTACTTCAGCACAGTCAGCGCTTATATCAGTAATCTCTCGGAAACCCAGCCTGCTCATGCATGTGACATTTGTGCATTTAGAGGCGAAAGACATCCAATGCAGGGACATTAACACCCCCCCCCCTGCTACACCATGACACTCCCCTCACACACTTAGATCACAGACTAACAGTGTGTATGCCTAACGCAGTGTTATGGGTGACAGTGTCCAGCTGTGAGCAGCAGGCTGACCTCATGCTGTTATATAATGCTGAATGAAGCGCTGATCAGTTGCATAAGCCAGTTATAGGCTCATGCTCTGGTTGGGGGCTCACCACGCTCCTCTCTGCTTGCTGTGTTTTTTGGCATTCTGGGCCCGGCCCTGGAGGCCCTTTATACCGACATCAACAGCAACTAAGTGGAACCATCCTCGGAGGGTTCGAAGCACCTGGCAACCAGGTATGAAAATAAAAACAATCTATATGGAGCCCTGACACATTTACAGCCCCAATGGTCTTCATTAGACGGCTGTATGGAGTTCATCTCACACTTGTTATCGCAGGTTTGAGAGTGTGAGGACACAATAATCTCAGAGTACATCACACGTTCCTGGAATATGATTAGGGTGTGATTATATATTAGGACATATTTTTTTACATCTTACACTATACTATTCAAGTCAATAAAATACATTATTGAATGAAATATGTGTTGAATAATGTGTTGAGTACACAAAATGTGACCACATTAATTAAGAATGAGATCAGATTTTGTGCTCTGTGTGCCAATTTTTACATTTTATTTTTGATCCGAATACAGTTTAAGAGACTTTCCCACACTGACGAAGTCAAATTCTATGTAAAAAAATATATTTAAAAAATATATAAATATAAATATATATATATATTTTTTTTTTTACCTAATACATATATTTAAAAAATATTTTGAACCCTATAGTAATAATAGTAATGGTAGTAAAATGTATGAATTCCTAAAGCAATTGCGTTTGTAGGCAATTTATTTTTTATTTCCTATATTAATGTAAGGGGGCGGGGTCTCGCGCTAGTGCGCGTGGGTTTCAGTCAGGCAGCAGCAGCGTGTCTGTCTTGCGCTCCAGCTGTGGCGGGATGTTGGGAATGTCAAGCTAACCGGAATAAGACACATACAAACCGGGAATTTAGAATAATTCAGAATAATAGCGCAAGAAATATGACCCAATGGACAAGTTTTGAAGTTGTGCGACCGGAAATGCTTTGTTTTCTGTTTACCATGCATTGACAATGATGATGATGATGCTAGCGCAGCGGAGAATTGCAGCATCAACTTTCTAGTCCCGCTACCAGCATCTGTACCATGCTGTGTTTACATCCATTATCCGGACTGGACGACTCACGTTGTTTGAAGGTAACAACTAAGCTAAAACAGTCTGATACGAAGCAAACCATACATCGTTAGGGCGCTAGATATCAGCAGCTGGAGGTGTAAATTAGCATTATGACTGTTGCCTGTTGTACAGTATGAGGTGTTGCTGAAAATGCCAGTAGCATAAAGTATCAAGCTAGCTAAGATTAAATATAGTTTGTTATTTCCGGTCTAAAATATAACATTTAATATCAAACACGATTCACCACATGAAGCTCTCATGTGGTGTTATTTACAACAGAATGTGAAGCTGCATACACGTTTATCAGTATTTTTTAAATACAAGCAGGTGCTTCAGTGTTTAAGCTACACTTAGCGTTGCGCTTTTCTTTTTTTGTCAACGCCCCAATGCTTGTGCATTTCCGCTTTTATTTTGAAGGCCACGTCTGGACGATTTCCTGTGTCGTCTTGACGGACGTCGGCTAACTTTATGCAGCTCGCGAAGAGCCCGTGGTCGCACCGCAGAGAAGTGAAGTTGAGCATCCTGCAGGTAATGTAAGCTCATTTACATGGTGTCAGTAAGTTGTTGTGAATATTACAATATATTTTTTGTCGCTTTGTTTCATGGTAGGATTTTACATGGTGTGGCAGGACGGGT
>NW_022280044.1:5648495-5653970 GCF_004355925.1 Anarrhichthys ocellatus | reverse complement strand
TATATATATATATAATTAATGTTAGGGTGTTAAGCTACCTGAGCTGGTCATGGGCTTGTCCATTCCCCAAAACCTGTCTCCATTCATTGTCTGTGAGAGGGAGGAGGTGGTGGAAAGCTGCGGCAAGTCAGCCAGAATGAGACATAACGAAACCGGAAAAATAGTGATTTCCTTTTCAAAATAAACGTCTTGATTTTTTGATTTTTTTTGCCTCGTATAGTAAAATAGGTACGGTGCGCAGTTGATAGTTTAGAACAGCTGAGGTGATGTTAAAAATAGTAATGTTACGGATGTTAAAAGCGGACCTTTTAGATGAAAATCTAGAATTGCTCGTTTTTTTATGTGATGCAGTTTCACTTTATTTCGGGGCTTTCGTTATTCCCGTCAGCTTGACGCTGATCGTAGTAGCATCAACTGCATGGTTCGGTCTGAAGGAGGCTCTACTACGTAGGAGAAAAAAAAACAACCCAAAATGTGAATAACTATTGCCCCAGTACTGCCACTGCTGTTGCTTTGCAACACATGGGTGCAGGTAGTTTTGTGTCTCAAATAATTGCTCCGACCTCCTGTTACATCATTTTACGTTTGTAGCAGACCAGCCTCCATTCAAAAAATCAGGCACTTTAATATATTTTATTAATTTGTCCGTAAGTGCGCATGCCCGTTGAGAACGTGCTGTTTTATAAGATATTGGTGTTTTTTGTCAACTGTTTCTCCCACTAACTTTAGCACTTATTTATTTTCCGAATATTTATTCCAGCCCCTGTACTGTCCGGTGTTTTTAATAGTGGATCATTATGCGTGAGAACCAGCACCACAAGGTTCACATTCACTGGATTTATGAATGCGGAGTGAACAAAAAGAGCCTCAGTATTTAGCAAATGTTCTTTAATATAAATGCATTTTGTTGAGACGCATATTTAGACTAAAATTTGTGATTTATTTAATGGAATTTGTCGTGGCCGTTCCCCCACATGCAACAGAAAACTACACTGCCTGCATGAAGCTCTTCCTGCTGCTCGGGAACATTCCTGCATAACCTGCTTACAAGGAATCCAACATGACATCATGCGTGAGAAACAGAACCGTTTTGGGGCGGATTTTTTAATTAATTTATTTTTTGGCCGCAGGATCAAATCTCCGATAATATTACATAATCACAAGTGAGTTTAGATTGGTGTGCTGATTTGGATGTCAGTGGATAAGCCTTAAACGTCCCCGTGTTGCAGTGGATTTCAACCAACCTTGTTGTGTTTTTTTTTTTTTTTACTATTTCTGTTACAAACAAATATGCACATTAATGTGCATTTTAAACTGACCTACTGTAGTGGATCAACGCTGCAGCCCTAAAAACACTCCTCAGGCAACGCTGCCTGCTGGATTAGAGGGCACGTGAGGACAGCGTGGCTGAGCAACGTTATTGCTCTGCTGCAAAAACAGCAATTGGTACAACAACAACATACATCTTTCATTTCCTCCATGTGATTGTGATTGCTTTTTTTGTAATATCACCCGATTTTAGAATTTGTGAATTCTCCAAAAGGCTCGCGACATTTCTGTGGCACAGAGTGGAGCTCTATCTGTCCGGGTCTACATATATATATATATATATATATATATATATATATATATATATATATATACGTACACATATATATACCTACACAAAATAATAAATAAATATATATTTACATATATTTACATACATACACACATAAATAAAAACAAATAATATTAATAACACGGTGGCCTCCATACGCTGCTGTAGTTGACAGACACAAACAGACGCATATAATGAGCCGGGCCTGAGTGAAGCGATTCCTCCATCACTGCATCACTGTAACGTCGTATCTCATCCTTTGACTACAACCTGAGGCTTCCTCTCAAGCCTGTTGCGTCGTCTTCCTCCTTAGCGAAGGGGTCACGTTTTTGACGTTCTCGTATCCTCGGCAGGGAATTTCTTTCCTCGGAGCTCTCCAGTGGAAAAGGCCGGCGGCTCATGATTTGTGGTTGTTTATTGTCATTTTTCTTGTCCTTCACCTGCGGAGGGATGCTCAGGGGGACATAACAATCCTCTGTGTCTCCAGCGGTCCGGTTTGATGCTCTGTACCTGCAATCAATCGCCTAACCGGACAGGAGGCGGAGCCTGTCGTTTGTTGTCGTATAGGCTGGCCGGTCACGGCGACATTGACCCCACGTATCAGAGCACCGAATGCATTATTCATGTCATAAATGTGTCCGTTTACCGTATACACACATTTAAAGGAGCACTCCACCGGTTTTAAAGATGTGTCCAAGTGCACCGCTAGATGCCTTGACTGGATAAAAGTTAAATAATTATTGTTTTGTATCAATAAGTGAGGAAAAGTAGCAGAAAGGGAAATTGTACTTGCAAAATACATATATATCTTTGATGCCTGCTGTCATGTGTTTTGACAGAACAACTTCCCGAGCTCTGGATGTGTCCTCCAGTTTCCACTCATCAGCCCTGATGTTTCACGGCTGCTAAAGCGGGAGCATTAACGGGCTTCTTGTGGCTCCGATAGGCCCCGACGGCCCAAATGGCTTTCACCGTGTCTTCTCACTGGAGCCACAATGGCGCGTCTCAACCGGTCTCAGGAGTTGCTCACAGCGCGTACAGCGGTGGTGTGGTAAACATCTGCGTGGTCTCGAGCTCCCGCGGCGTGCTGTTGCATTATGAAACGGCACACACACACACACACACACACACACACACACACACACACTCTCTTGTCAAAGGTCCCTTCTGTTCAGCCAAGGGCAGCGGAGCAACATTGATATTCACGCAGCTCGTTCTCGTGGAGGCGCCCTCATCCCTCAAACGTCTGTCATTACAGCGTCCTTGGTAGCAGGTGACATGTGAGGGCACCGCTACAGCGTCACGCATGTCGTCCGTATCGCTCCTCCAGTCACTCGGTGGAAAAGGAAACACGCCAAGCAGACGTACGGTCGGAAACTCATGGAGACATAAAGTGAACAGTCTTCTACGTGGGAGAGATATTATATTTACCCATGAAGAAGAAAAGTGATCCTTCATAACCGTGACAGTCTGAACCCTTTGAGGGCAAAGTGAATGTATTGATGACAGAAATATGGTTTTATTTTATTATTAAACACGTAGATATTGTGGCTGGGTGTCCTTCGTTGGATCTGTTGTGTTACTTGAGACGATATGTAACTTGAGTGACAAAAATCATACTTTTTGGAGATACCTTAAGTTGTCTTTATGCTTCAAAATGAAGCGCTCATTCAGATGGTTGAAGGCCAGCTGCAGTTTTCTGACGTTAGAATATCAAAGATCTCAAATGTTTAAAGTTGGTCCAAACACTGACAGTCAAACAGACACGCTGTAATGTAATTTAAAAAATGGTTGTCACAAAAACATGGGGAAATATCAAAGTTACCCTTTTTAAGAAGCCAGTTGATGACATCACAACATTCATTCTGACCATCCGCTACAGTTTGAACAGGAAGTAGGAAACGTCCTACGGTGCTTACTGTACATAACGCTGAACTTGCATTACTCTCATTGGAACAAATCTCTTCCCGGTGCAATATATCATCAAACTCCGTGCTCTTGCCTTTCCCAAACCTGGAAAATACAATTTTTTTTTAACTGTAAGCGACTACAGCGGTAATAAATCATCGAGTACTTTGCGCAGAACCTTGTGTTTATGATTTAAGATGTGTCATGTAACCGGCACTCCAATGCGAGTGAGGATGTGTAGTGCACGCACACACACACACACACAGCGTACATCCCCGCTTAGATAAGGGTGACAACATTCCAGCTAGTCATGCAGCATGGGGACCCTCGGGTGGCCCCCGGTCATCCATCATTAGGACTTCCCCCAGCAGCAGAGACGCCGGCTAGAATGTCCAAACTCCCGTAAGCGAACAGATTTCCTCCCCGCCGGCAACCGGCCTAAGACGACGGGAGCGGAAATTGACTCTCATCCTTGTTAATGAAAGGATACACTTGCCTGTGTGTGTGTGTGTGTGTGTGTGTGTGTGTTTACATCCTTGCCTACGCATTTGCTTGCCCATGTGCTTGAGCACGGGGGAAACGTGTTGGCAGAAAAAAGCTTGCACGTGTGCTTTGTGGACACCGTATGCTCGGGTGTTAAGTGTTGTGTTTACAGTGTGTGTGTGTGTGTGTGTGTAGAGGTGCATAGGAATTGGTTGGATGCTGTCGGTGACCCTCGAGGCCAGCGTATGGACCCAGCTTGGGTTGCTCTGCAAGGTGGAAGGGCTTCTGTTTTCTGCGACCCACCCCGTGGAGAGAGCAGCATGTTAGGCAGAAGGCCTGTCAGCTGCAGGTCTCATTCACAAATCACCTAGTAGACACACACACACACACAATGTGTGTGTGTGTGTGTGTGTGCGTGTGTGTGTGTGACGGCTCACTGGAGTGACTTGTGACTTGGAATGAGCAGTCAGTGTTATTAAGAGTGACACTTGTGCTTTTACTGTGAACAATGTCCATGGTAACAAAATGTGACGTCTCAACCATTTTCAACCTGTTGCTCAATTTTACATTGCATTGTTATGATCTTAGAACCGATAAAACATTTGTGGGATTTTTTTGTATGTCACTCTGGTATTTAACTATTATTTTCATTAACAACCAACCTGTTGATTAGTAAAAAAGATATGCGACCTGAAACGTGCTGTGTGAAGGCAAATGGCTCAACGTGAGCACAATTAATCATAATTTTAGTGCATTCTTCAAATTGCTGGAGGTGCAATATTTGTTAAAAGCAAAAATAGCATTATAGATTAAATACAATCATGCAGCAGAGATGTCCTAGCCTACACATCATATTCTACAGACTTAAGAAAACATCTGTATTTGGTACAGATTGCTGCAAAAATCTGAATTGTTTAGCCGTAGCCTCCACAGGCACTCTCTGGGAATAGTCAGGTGATAACTCTGTGTGGGTTCGTCTCTCGAGTGACTTTAAATATTGATCGCAGCAGCTCTAATGTAGTGCGGACACGTAACATTGCATTTATAGAGCAGTCTCTGAGGAGAAAGTAGTTTAGAGTGCAAGGAAACTGACCTGAGTACCTCACACCGACCTCCACACCACACTCGCTTTTCCCCACATAGCCTCTGTCCTTTCCTCTGTCCTTTCCTCTTTCCTATCCTCTTTCCTATCCTCTTTCCTATCCTCTGTCCTATCCTCTGTCCTCTGTCCTGTCCTCTGTCCTGTCCTCTGTCCTGTCCTCTGTCCTATCCTCTTTCCTATCCTCTGTCCCATCCTCTGTCCTATCCTCTGTCCTTTCCTCTTTCCTATCCTCTTTCCTATCCTCTTTCCTATCCTCTGTCCCATCCTCTGTCCTATCCTCTGTCCTTTCCTCTTTCCTATCCTCTTTCCTATCCTCTTTCCTATCCTCTGTCCCATCCTCTGTCCTATCCTCTGTCCTTTCCTCTGTCCTATCCTCTGTCCT
>NW_022280044.1:5641948-5648485 GCF_004355925.1 Anarrhichthys ocellatus | reverse complement strand
TCCTCTCTCCTGTCCTCTATCCTATCCTCTGTCCTGTCCTCTGTCCTATCCTCTGTCCTCTGTCCTGTCCTCTGTCCTGTCCTCTGCTTACTCCTGTTGACATTGTCATCGTGGATCCAGGTCTCTGAGCAGAGAGGATATGTGCTTCTACACCGCGGGCTCTTTTCTTATGTAACATCAGTTGTGTCTATGTTCCTGTATGTGTCCCACAGTAGGTCTGTTGTCCATTATCCCGATAGAGACGGCAGCAGCGGTAGATAGCTATACTGCTGACTCAGCTGGTTCCTACAGGTAGACCTAAGTATTGTCTCTTTGCATCGTGAGCGTGTGTCAGAATATCACACCAGCGTCTCTCTGTTTGTTAGATTTAGCTTCTTGGACACGCAGAGCCTCTTTGGCACACGGACTGTCTGTTGATTCACTGTTGGTGAAATAAGAGAGCATATGGCTGCTCTCTCCCTGCATTACATCACCTTGATATCCAAGCAGATTGGTTCGCATTTACAGCTTGTGGGTGGGGGGGGGGGGGGGTTTGCTCATTGTATTTGCGTTTTATTTTGGTTGCTTGGAATAAAAGCAGGTTGGGATGTACTGTGTGTGTTTTTTTTTTTTACTCTGTATCCTGCTTAACCCAGTGCACACAGCCCGGCCAGATACATCAGGCTCAGCAGCGTCAGTATTGATCCATCTGAGTTATATAACATCATGCAGAGCGTTCAAGCTCCTGTGAAGACTTTGCATGTGGTTATTATCGGCCATCCATTAGCTTCCTGGTTCTACTTTTCTCCCTGGTTGTTTTTTTATGCACTGATGGACTCTCACTGGCAGGGATTTTAGATTTAAGCATCTTTATCTCAACCTCAGCCAGCGTCTCAACCTGTTGACGTGCAAATGTGGCCGACTTTCTCGTTGATATTTCGTAAAGTAAGGAATTCAATCGGTACCAAAAACTGAGAAATTATATTATTAGCAAAAGTATAAAACTAATTTGAAAGGTTCTTTGGTTTCACATCTTTGACATTCTCCGAGTATCTTGAGGTAAGTTTGTTAATATTACAACTTGGCGCTGCTGCTTTTGGGTTCACAAGATGTCAGAAAAAAGTTGTGAAAAGCAGCAAATAGTCACATTTGAATAAGCTGGAACTAATACATGTTTAGCAATTCTGTTTGGTTAATCGACTAATCGTGGCTGTTTGATTGTTGTTGCTGTTTTTCCTTATAAAACAAACCAATACCTCTTTCATTTTAAAGTGGATCAACATGCAAAATGTTTGATTGTCCAGAAGGGTTGATTCACACAGTCTTCTGAGACGCTGTTCATGTGGCTGCAGGCGGAGCCTTCAGCAGTCTGCCTCTGTCATCACGGTGGTGATGAGTGTCTGCAAACAGTGTCACGGTTTCAGTCAGCGGCCTCATACCGAAACCCACGCTCACTCCCTGAAACCACAAACACTCGCAGCAACAGCCCAACTTTAGACGTGGGGGACAAATATAGCAAGATGCTGGTCATCCGTCCTATATTTAGCTTTTCCTCTAAATATTCCCAACTTGTTTTCTCTAGCTTGCACAACGCCGGCCATTCTACGCTTCTTTGTGCCTCTCTCCTTGTCCCTGATTTGGAGTGCTGCTGCTCTAAATATACGCGTTCCACACCTTTCAGTAAATTAACCTGTTGTCAGTGAGTCTCTGTCTGTGTGTATATATATATCTATATATATAGATATATATAATATATATATCTATATATATAGATATATATATCAATATATATAGATATATATATCAATATAACACAGTTTTTATTTATAGAGTAATTACCCTTGGTTTACCACATTGGGTTTAGTGAAGTTCAAAGAGGTGAAAGCATCTAGATGCTCTGGCTTTAAAAGTTGCAACGATTGTTGTAAACTGTCACTATTTGGAAGTCACGCGTACAGTATAGTTTGTATTTTAAATGAAGTATGAGCTTTTATCACCCTGCAGTGCTGACCAAGGCAGTGCAGAAACATCAGCCGGTGTCTGGCACAGCCTCCAGCAGCCTGTAGGAAGGTTCTTTCTCGCCCAAAATAGGTCGTTGCCGGTGGACCACCCGGGCAGATCAGTCTGAAACTGGGATTCCTTAAATCTTTGGTGGTCCATGCTGCACATCAGCTACCCGTACACTTAGATAAGGATAACAGAGCAGTTATCAATGTTTATTTGTGATCCTTAGACATATTAAATACATACAATAACATATATTTTGTCAAAAAGCATCAATATATGTATATTTTCAGTATTTCACTGCTTTAATGCAGCGATTACAACTTTCTTGGCTGATTTCCTGTTTTAAAAAATAATTATAATTATGGTTTACAGCGAGGCTCCAGACTAACTTTTACCACCACTGTCCCGTAACGCCCCGAAAAATACTTTCAACCCTCCTGAAGTCAGTGTCCTCAATTCATCCTCAACATCCTCAACTCATAAAAAACGTAATAAAGTACTTGACACATGTATTTTGAAGCAACGGCGTGTAGAATTGGGAGTGCCGTGGTGGGTGTATTATGGTCACAGTGCCATGGCACACAGTACAAATCTTTATTATTGCACCTTGAGTACACATACAGGCCTCTTTGGTCCATAAAGGTACAGTTGTACATGCATGGATTAAGTATGTTATTGGAACATTTGGTAGCAGGGTTTGAACCAGCACCACCCACCACAGCTGAGCTCTGCACAGCATCTGTCAACATGGTCTTCTGTTGGGGAAGTCGTCCAGCAAGCGGAGCCTATTTATTTCTTATTTTTTTGTTCTCTGGTCCATCTGTGGCGTCTGGAGGGAGGCAAGGGGACCAGTGGTTCTGGTGCTTTGTCGGTCGGTATTGGCTGGGTTTACACACACACATACTCCAGCCTTCTAGATCCAGACACACTCTTATTCCTGTAGCCAGGTAGACACTCTGTACATGAGAAAGGCCCTCTGCTTCAGACACATCCTCAAACATGGCGTCCCTCATCTTAATAATGCATTTCCGTGGTCATTAACCACCACAGGCTGACTCGGTAAAGATCTCCCTGTACTGTAGGATTCTGCTGTCTCGGTGGTGTACGTGAAGTCCTGGTGAACTGGGATGCTGAGGAGGACCCTTCTCTCTCCTCTTGACAAGATGGCCCTGTGCCCAGAAACTCCCTCTGTGGCACTGTAGGATGGAGCCGGCACCGTCCTGAGCTTGGACGTCGCTGCTGACACTCCACCGCAAACCAACCAGAGTCGGGCCGATATATATGCGCGTCTGCCAGTATCGGCCAGTATTGACCAGTCACTGTGTTCTCCCCTCACTACAGGTGGCAGACGTTTAAGCAGAGACTTTGCTCAACTTAATCTCTGAACTCTGCAGTGAAACTTCTTTGAACATAATCTGCTAACCTACTTTAAATCGAATTGATATTTCTATGCCTTTGCGTCGGCTTTAGCCGTGGCTAGCATCATGTTTTCGGGGGATGCCTGTCCGTCCTGTCCATTCTTGTAATATCTCAGGAACGCATTGAGGACATGTCTTCAAATTTGGCGCAAATGTCCACTTGCACTCACGATTGAACTGATTAGAATTTGGTGATCAAAGGGCTTTGTGACCGCTCAAAATACGTTTTTAGCCGTAACTCAAGAATTCTTATTACGACAATTTGTAGTGATGACATTTTGGACGGACATGGATGTAAACTGCAACACGACTGGTTGGCGGTTTTTCTTTTTATGTTAACAATGGATACAATGACTACAAGTAACGTGCAGTTACTAAAGTACATCCCTGCTCATTGTTCTGGTTTCATGGCCTGCAGCTTTACTGTTTTGGTTTTGGTTGTGCTAACAGGAAGTTAGTTGTAGTCGAACTCTGTGATTTGACCCACAGCAGTTGGGGTTGTGATATAAACGGCTCATGGAGGCACTTCAGCTACTTCTTCTCGCGACTCGGTCAAATATGAACACACAGACATGATACACGTATTTTAAGATTCAGTATGACTTGCAGATTCAGAGGATGTCATCATCCGATCGTGAATAAACACTTTTATACTTTTTCAAAAATGTGAAAATGCATCTTGATTTTGTCAACACAGTGTATGGTAAAGTCTGCAACACAGGCTTTCTGTTTGAGACGCTATTTACTCAGACACACAAAACTTAAAACATAGCCTTGATGCCCGTCTTGAGCATCTAACAGCATTGTATGAGTAGTAAGACATAAAGCACACCAGCATGTTTATGTATTTAGTTTCTTCATCCAGCCGGAGGCACCAACCGCCTGATCCCCCCCCCCCCCACCCCCTACTTGAAGGGTTGTGTTGAGGGGTTAAAGTGCTTTGAGCTGCTCTATAAGTGTGAGCATTCATAAATGGTGATTCTTCCATACGCACATGCTTTTGTCATGTTGCTATGTACAAAACGTCTTTCAATTCCAGCAAAGCACAAGTGTGATCTTTCTTCTCCACCACCGGCGCACGTCAGCCTTAGAAAGCAGGATGAACGCTATACTCTGCAAATAAAATGGTGGCTGAACATAAATTAGCGGAAGGTTTATCCTCTACATCTGCATCTTTTAAAAATAGCCTCATTTCTACTCAGCCACTGCTAGATGTTCGTGTGTTGTGTATAGCTTGAGGTATAACATGAATTCACCGTGTTCTGTTCAGCAGAAAGAGGACAGTGTTGTGAGACCTTATCTTTTTTGTTTTTTTGTTTCCTTCCTTCCCTTCCTTTGTCCTACATTCGGAAAACAAAAAGAAATACTCCTGTAGAGGAAATGTGTTTGGTGGCGCGATGTTCACACTGTGACAAGCCCGTCCAGACGAGTGCCAGCTGCAGCTCAACACTGGCAGCTCTGTCACCTCCACAACGGGCTGACAAGTGGAGTATACGACCGATTTACTGAGCCAACATTAGTCTCCGTGCCGTGCTCAAATAATACGACAACAAACCAAAATATGTTGAAAGCAAAAAAACTACCTTTATTTTCAGCAGATGCCTCTATAAACATCATTTTTCATAAACGGCAAAGTGTTTATGTTCTTATTTGTAAAAAAATTAATTAAATTTAAAATAACTAAAATGTCCTCGATATCGGTGAGATGCTCACTCAGTTAGCCAGATACGGTATCGGTGACAGTGGGCCGATATTGGTATCGCATGTCATGATTTGACTAAATACTGATTCATTACATTTATTACTATTTATTCATTTGTTAAGTTTTGTTTTGCAATATTAGTAAAGCAATGTTTGAGAATGTTGCCTTGCAGGTAAAAGAATGATCCCAGTCCCTTCCACACAGTGACACATACAGCTTATTGCTTATTATTAAATACACACTGGTATCAGATTAATACCCGGTGTCGGCCTAACTCGGTATAGCGGGACTAAAAAAGTCCGACTTCAGTCAAATCCAATGTGGGAGGATTTCTACCACTGAGGGTGAGAAGTACAGTACAAAAACAAGATTCTTTGTGGGGGAAACTATTGTACACTGCTAACACACAGGAAGTGCAGTTGTGGTTGACAATGGAGAACGTTTTGGGGTAATTTCTTCAGTGATAAACCAGCAAGAGCTGCTGATATGCATGATAACACTTTGTCTTCTTGCTTGCTGTGATCGCTAAAAGAAGCTAGTCTGGCATTCCAGAAAATTGGCAAAAGTAAATGTGCGTTTCCATCCACTACTGCTATGTAAATAGTAGGAGTTGGTTCATTGACACAAACAGTTTATTATTGTCCAGTCGGGGGCCATTATCCATTGCAGAGGAAGTCTCTCGTTCTTCCTCTCTGTCCGTCCCATCTCCTCACCTTCCCTGTTCACCTGTTTCCACTTTCCCTCATCAGCCCTGCAGCAGCCCCCCCGTAGTATTTAAAGGAACGGCTTTAGAGGTGACTGTTGGGGTCTATAATGATGAAATAAAATTGTTTTATCAGCAGCCTTAACCCAGAAATGTCAGTACCACAGGTCCTTCACGTACCACTTTTTTAGAATATTTGGAGCCCTCCTCACAAGGACTCTCTGTTGCCCGGTGCAGGACGGACGCCCTGGGCTCTCTTCCATTCCCCTCTCAGCTTCTCCGTTTTTTTTCCAGATGAGTGGCTGACCGCCTGCCTTCATCCCACCGGCTGGTATTCCCTCAAAGCTGCACATGTCTGCAAGCTTTTAGCCTGAAAAAAGTCAGTTGGCGGAGGGACGGAGGGGAGGGGGGGGGGGGGGGGGCCCATGGCATAAAAGAGCGGGGAGTGATGTCAGAGCTGCTTGGACTCGTTTCAGCCGGACCCCTGGCAGGAGCGTGGATGCTGTGCTGTGTGGTGTGTGTGTGTGTGTGTGCGTGGACATTCTCCAGAGCTGCTCTTAAAAGCTGGATCCCTGTGCCCTCTGTTTCTCTCCATGCGGGTCCTTAAATGTTTTTTAGGGGTTTTCTCAGAATGCAGCAGCACTAGCTCTCCACCTATATGCTGGAAAGTGGGACCTGAATGGGGAAACTGTGTTTTTAAAAATATGAAGTAACCCCCCCCCCCCCCC
>NW_022280044.1:5621732-5641548 GCF_004355925.1 Anarrhichthys ocellatus | reverse complement strand
GTGTGTGTGAAAGAGGTGGAGATAGATATGGAGAGAGTGTCCCCTCCTCCTCATTCATACGCATAATATACTCGGCTACCTGTTTGTCAGCCCAGTGCACGTACGGCGGAGACTCGATTGCCCCTCTCTCTTCTCCGTCACTCTCATTCATCTTTCTCTCTCTCTCTCTCTCTCCTACACTTCATCTCCCTCTGGCTCGCTCTCTCTCTCTCTCTCTCTCTCTCTGCTCTCCCCGTTTCCAGTCATTCACAATCGGAGGACAACACCACCTGCTACCAGGTAACAAAAAAAAAAGAGAAAGAAGCCATTTGATATCCTCTCTGTTATCGGCAGTGATTTTGATGTGTGTGTGTGTGTGTGTGTGTGTGGGAGGTGATGTGAGTGACATGATGTGACTGCTGGGAGGATTTTTCTCCATTCAAGGCTTTGTTATTTGCAAAAGGCTGCTACATCAATGAGCCAGTGTGTGGTGGGAAAAAAAACAACAAGACTCATTTGTGGAATCATACTCGGAGCAAACGGAGACATTTGAAATGAATATTTGTTTGCCGTCTTTAAACATATGCAGACAGTGCAGCTTCTGCCGTGAGGGTGTTTGTGCGTGTGTGTGTGTGTGTGTGTGTGTGAATGAAGGAGAGGGAGAGTGCATATAGTGAGTGTGACTGTGTATGTATTAAAGCTCACAGCTCAGACTGGGAGTGAATGAGCTCCCTGTGTTGTGCATCCAACCTCCCTTGCTTGGCATGTCCCCCCCATGTGGACTGGGGAGCACTCCCGGGGTGCACACACACACACACAGACTCCCCGCGGGCTCTCCTTTCAGTCCCCGCGGGGATCTGCTATCAGGCTGCTGCTTTCTGACTCGCCGGCTAATGCTAATGCTCGGCTGACATTGCGGTGGAAACACAGCAGCAGACGAGGCCATTTGTTGCTCAGATCACATGCGAGATGAAGATTTAGTTTGACGGTGAAACAAGTTCAAATCAGCGCGCTGTTTTCACTGTGTTTCAACACGGAACTCTCAGTGAAATTCCTACTTTTGGCCTCGACATCTGAATGAGTTGAATCATCTCGTTGTTTCAGTTGGAACTTAAATTGCTTATTAAGTAGCTTATATTCAAGCTAACTTACATATTTTACTCATAAATCTGTTGTCTTTTGAAATACTGCACAATTTCCTCCTAAAATGTGGCCCAAAAGAAGGTTTTGAAACAGTTCATTTGATGGAATTGTTCAGAATACTATAGCTTAGTTTCTCATGCTAACTGGTCCGGTGTTCTTTGTCATCCCCACGCATGTCTTTTCCTCTCCGGTTCCTCCTGAAACACCGGAGGAGTATCAGTGTACTACGGATTCAAGACTCCCAAAGTATTGATTTTTTCTCTCCAAAAAAAGCTGTATAGCTTCGAGGAGGGAGGCACCTCCGACTGCCTCTCTCTCTCTCTCTCTCTCTCTCTCTCTCTCTCTCTCTGTAGTCGGTGAGGATGCTGAAAGATAAATTTAGCCCTCCAGCTCTCCTTCCATCTGCTGCCACATGGTTTAGGGCCGTTACCATAGGAACCACCGCTGGGTGCCCATTAGTGTGAGAGGAGGAAATTGATAAGATTTTTTAAAAAGCCATTTATACAATATTCTCTTTCTGCGCGCGGTGTGTGTGTGTGTGAATAGATGCAACATTTCAGTTTTTGGAGTTCACTTGAGGTGATGTGTTTCAGCACCTGCAGATTTGCAGCCAACTCTGCAGATCGTAACTGAATGCACACACTGCACATACATCAGCAAATGTGTTTCATATTAGCCCACACAGATTTTGGGGATGTGCACTAAATGCCATATGTATTTATACTGTACACATTTCTCATATCACCGCCTAATGGCCTTATGGGAAACTTTTTTTCTCTCTCTCCGTGGGATAGGCTAATGTTCATGGAGGACGTTGGCCCAGGTGTGATTAGTAATATTAATGATGGCGGCATTACATTAAGGTGTTGCGGTTCCATGAATCTAGTATTGTTCGCACTGAGTCACTGGTATGGCTGACTGGAACACCATAAAAGGAACAAAGCCACGAATTGTATTAGATTTGTCAGAATGTCTGCGGAGAAAATGGTCCGTTGTGTTTTGGAAAAAATGTCCGACAGTGATTTAAAAAGCCACTCCACCTCGTTAGCTTTATAACATTGTCAGGAGTATCTTTTATTCCGCGCTTTCTTGCCAAAACCTTGCCTACATTACCCACAATGCAACTCGACTGCCGACAGTGAGGTAAAAGAGTTAATAGTTCAGCTAATGTAGCCTCGAGCGTCTAGACTCCACACCCCCAGATTATTTTTCATTCTCAAACTTTTAGTCTTAATCCCCAACCAAGGCGGACTCGGGTGATGTCACTTGAGGCAAGGTATCCGATTTCGCACAATTCTTTCTGTAACCTCAAAATGCTTCATACAACTAGTTTCACATATGCTGATCGTTTACTTCCTGTGAACAAACTTTGTATACAATCAGTGGAGTTCCTCTTTTAGGAGGAGATGTGTTGGTATTTGATGGATTGTAGCTATAGATGGACGTTGGTATTCTTACTAAATATATAGTAAACGTGTGTGCCTTTTTAATTAACACTGAGGACGTTACACCCAGACGTGTAATGAGGAGAGCCTTCCAACAGTTCACCTAGAGAGACTCATTGAGGCCGGGGTTCATATGCACCATAAGAGGTGCAAATGAACAGTCTGAAGTTAAATCTGGAATAAGTGTGACACGTGCAAGTGTGAATGAGCAGATGCGTTGCATGATTTTAAAGAGTGTCACTTGGTCTTAGTTGCCAGTTTTGTCCTGTAAGTGCTCAATCTGAAATGTTTTTCCCTCTGGTCATTGTCACCCTCAGGCAGAGTGTGCGGGGGCTCCGAGCGTCTCACGGTCTGAACTCTGAGTCTGACTCTCCTTCAAAAGCTTTTAGTCCGGTTACATTACCGGTCGGACGTACATTTAGCACTTGTAGTCTCACTGCAGGAGATGTTAAGATGGATAAAAGGTGATGTTGGTTTAATATTCATCCAATACACGCACCCACAAGTTAAACCAAAGACGGTTATCCACCTGTTACCAGTAATTTGGATATAATCCAGCAGCTTTGCCGTCTTCCACCAGAACGTGGGTGTAGAAACCAGCTGGTCCGTGCGTGGGATGCCTTGTTTACTGTGTCAGTATGCTGGCACAAAGTAACATTGGGAGTTCTCTTCAGTATCTCAACTCACACCACCTTGTGTATGCACTCACAGCTAACAGCCGACCCTTACCTTTTATTTGGCTTGGCTTTTTTTTCAAGTATTTAAAAGATTCATACACTATTAGGTAATGAAGCAGACCTCCATGTCCTCTAATGTGGCAGTACTGTACATGAGCACTGTCTGATGATTATCATTTTGAATGAAGTGTGGTTTGATAATGGAAGACGCAACATGTCAAACATGCAGTATTCATTCGAGCATGCTGAGACACTGTGCCAGGTTCACGTGCCACAGTCCCTTAGTTAATCCCAGTGCAATTAATTATGCAAAAAAAACTTTATGCACGGCAACTCCAGTCAGTCTTGAAAGATTTAGAAAAAAACAATATTGCTAAAGCATCAAAATAATAATAATATTCTTCATTGGGTATCGTTTTTCCCATGCAGAATTTTTACACCGAAATATTACATAAACCATTCTAATTTAACAGTATTCAGCAGCCGTGGGAAAGTGAGAGCTCAATGTTATGACACATACAGTGATTATGTAACATATAACATAAATATCTATATTTGGCCAGCGGGAGGGTCAGAGGGTTGTCTGTGTTTCCAAGTTGAATTGAATGCACTGTTTTATATAATGAGTTTGTTTGTCTTCACAGATCTTCATGTTGAGAAGAGTGAAGAATCCTAAATTCAGTTAACTGAGCATCCGACTGTGTGGCAGCAGGACTGGCCGAGTGCTTCACGATGGGCTACTTTAAGTTTGCATGGCAGAGGACTTCCTCCACAGCACACGACATATCACGGCTGCGTTCTCTGATGCCGCAGTTCTACATTTGATGGCATCATTCTTCTGTCGAGCCATAAAGTCCAAGCAAAACAAGTGGGGATTATGAAGTCAACCGAAGTGGATGTAATTTAATAGAATTCACTCACATTCAACCCATTCTCCAGTTAATGATTCGGCTTGAACTCTGTAGCCTGACACAGGCGGACGCATCCCACGTGTCTACCTGAGGCTGTCCTTCCATTTTATGGAGGCCTCGCATAGTCGCCTGACGACTGGGGAGCAGTCCGGAGGTCAAGAGCATTGTCAGCCAGAGTCTCCTCACCGAGGGCCGCAGCCCAAGTCTCCCTCCCAGCCCCGGCGGCAACAGCAAACTGGCTCCCCAAAGCCCCGTGGCACACTGCAGCAACCCAAACAGTCCAGAAGACAGAATCCTGAGCGTAAACGTCTCAGGCACCAGCGGCAGAGCGTTGACTCCGACGCAGCACTGGAACACAATCATGAGGCAACAAAAGCTACCACAGCTTCTAGTTTGTCGCCAGGCTCGCCTTCCTCAGCAGGTGGCCCCACCCAGTCCAAACCCGAAACCCAGGACGGCACCCCGAAACAAAAACGTGAGCGCAAGCCTCAGAGACCGGGCAAATATGTCTGCACTTACTGCGGCCGTGCGTGTGCAAAGCCGAGTGTCCTACAGAAACATATTCGCTCACATACAGGGGAAAGACCTTATCCCTGCGCCCCATGTGGCTTCTCTTTTAAAACCAAGAGTAACTTGTACAAACACCGCAAATCGCACACCCACAGGGTGAAGGCAGGTCTGGCACTTGGGGAGAAGAGAACTTTGGAAGAGCAAGTCACCGAGTCAGAAGATGAAACCAGACAGCTTGTATCGGCGTCTTCCCTTGCAGAAAGACAAAGCAGTGTAGCCTCAATCAAGAGTCATGAAACGGACAGGGCCAAAGATTGCACCGGAGGAAACGATGACTCTCTTGCAGTGAAAAAGAGACTGGCCATGCGTCTGAGTCGAGGAAAACATGGTCCTCGAGACTTATCTGATGAAAAGACTTCCTCTCTAATTTTAGGGAGTAAAGGCAGTACAGAATCAGGCTATTTCTCTCGCTCTGAAAGTACTGAGCAGTCACAGGACAGTCCCCCGAACACAAGTGCCAAAAGCTATGCAGAGATCATCCTCGGCAAATATGGGCGTCTCGGACACCTACAAAGGATGTCCCGGCAACATAACCAGCAGCCCTCTGGTCAGGAGGACAAAAGCATCACATTCACAGTCCCTAAGAAGCAGGTCATCGATCATATCACCAAGCTCATCACTATCAACGAGGCAGTGGTTGACACCAGTAAAATTGACAGTGTAAAGCCAAGGAGATTCTCACTCTCCAGGAAGAATAGTTCAGAGTCACAAAAGAGTTCCTCTGTGAAAGATTCATTAATTCACAGCCCTAAAGCTGGAGATCTGGGCTATAAAAACAGTGGCTCCATCACCATGGGAGTTCCATGTGAAAAATTTCATCATCCATCCCTAAATGTGGAGCGGCCAGCTGGCCAAACATCCACTGCCCCTTTGCTGAGAAGTCACTCAATGCCATCTGCAGCAAGTTCATTTGACGCCTCCACTGGTGGCCTCAGCAAGTTCCGCTTAACTCAGTCCTTTGATGAACGACAGCCCTCTGAAACGCCGGCATCCCGTCCTTACCGGATGCTGAGACGTCAGCCGGCTATTGAAATCCCGCTCGGTGCTGAACTAACAAAAGAAGGACAAGAGGGTTCTCGTTCACTTTACCCTGACAGCGTCACCACTGTGCCTGACCACAAGCAAAGCCAACCGCAGCCATATGAGTGCGAGGCCTGTGGCACTGGATGCAAAGATTGGGAGGGTTATAAGAAACACAAGAAAAGCCTGTGCTTAGCACAACATCCCAAAAATGAGGTGGTAATTAGTCAAACGGGGTGCTCACAGCTAATTAACCATGCAGTCAGAGCAGGAACTTCAGCAATGCGCAAGAGAAGGAAAGAAGAGAGTTTTGAATTTGATGATCCCTCTTCTCCTTCATTGCCTTCTCCTGCCCTCTTGTCAGGACCGTGTAAAGACGATGTGTCTTATGAGGGGCCCAGAAGACCTACACTACAAACCTGTTCAGTAATTCAACACACTCGTTCATTTGAAAAACAGGAATCTTTTTGCAATGATAGTCAAGGCACCGAGGTAACAAAAAACTCTCCACCTCATGAAGAATATCAACCAGTGCCTCAGAAACAGCCCCAGCATTCGACAAAACTAACAGCTCGAAAGCTGGTCCTCCAACACAGCGTGCAGGTCCCGGAAATACTGGTTACAGAGGATTCCAACATGAGCGCATCCACCTCGATAGAGCCAACGTCCACGGTAAAACATTCAGAGAAACCTGATGAATTTCAGTGGCCACAGAGAAGCCCCTCTCTGGCCCAGCTCCCCATTGAAAAGCTTCCTCCAAAGAAGAAGCGCTTACGTCTCGCCGAGGCTGCCCAATCCTCAGGGGAATCCAGTTTTGACTCCATATCACTTCCTCGCAGCCCTAGTCAGGACAGTAGTGCATCTTATGCATCTAGTCGTTCCACATCCTTCGAAGAGTCAAATAGACCAGACATGGAGATCGCAGGATCAGCACCACTGAGGAGATCGAGAGCTCCTCACATGTTGACGGTGCCTGGGGTGCATCAGCACAGAGAGATGAGGCGCTCGGCATCAGAGCAGGCGCCTCACGACCCACTACCGAGTGTCCTCATGGCTGAGACCCGCAGTAAGTCTTTTGACTACAGTTGTCTGTCCCCTGAGCGCTCCGCAGTTGGCTGGAGGGAAAGACGAAAGTGTCTCCTCATGAGACACACTGCAATCAGAGATCCAGATGAGGAGGAGGAGGAGCAGCAGCAGTGTGCCATGCCGAGCCGTAGTCCCGAACATGTCAGCTCCACCACGTCTTCTAAAGCGAGCCCGACTTCTGCGTACTGCAGCAGGTCCCCTACCTCCCCTTCATCAGGTGACACAGTCTTGCGTAATCCAGTAAGACTACAAGGCAAAGAGATCTTCTCTCAGTGGAAACTCAGTCAAAATATTCAGTTGACGGGCAGCACAGAACTCGCATGTATAGATCCTGTAAAAGAAGAGGCCTCACACATCCATACAGAGCAGCCGCCTCCTCAAGCGCCGCAACCCTATCCTACACATGGACCATCAGGGGCGGCCAGAGCTCACTATCTCCCCATGTCTACAGGGCTGAAGCTAGAGATTCCCTTACTACATGATGATTATTCAGAGGTTCGAGTAAATCCCTCCCACATCCAGCACTCTGTCCCTCACATCACTTCCAGTCTGGAAGTCCTGAGGCCGGTCCCATCTCCAGCTGTGGCGGTGCGTCTCCAAACAGACACACTCACCCTAGCGTGTGCCATATACACTACATTCTCTCAGTCCACCACCCCCAGGCCCCAGGAGGCGGTTGATGCTGTTCCACACGATATGGGCAACCCAACAGCTGAATACAGAAACCATAGGAACACAAGTCCAGACCCTCAATTGTGGTCCGACGATGGCCTCAGGATATCAGGCCCAGGGGGCAACAAGCGCATGCTTTCCCCTTCGAGCAGTATAGAGCTCCCCCCTGAGTCGCAGCAGCAGCAGAAACGAGTGAAGGAAGAAGAGGAGGGGAAGGCGGGATGTGTTGACAAGGCATCAGTGGACACATGCAATCAGGAAGTCAAAAGGGAAAATCAGACATGTCTACCCAGTGTTTGTTCTCCCATTGCACATGTTGGCCCATCGTACCCCAGTCTGCTGTCCAGCACCTGTAATAGCTGGTGCTATTTGAACTACATTAAACCAAACCCGTCTACTCTGGATGAACAGAAGCCCTCAGTGTATTCGTCGTGGTCTACCAGCGGCTATGACCCCAACCCACCTGGCCTCTCAAGCAAGACAGCTCTCTCTCTCCTGCACTGCAAGCAGAGGCTCAGTCCCTCCATCTACACTGTATCCCCCATGACAGTCAGGACCACTGAGTCAATGGAGCAAGAGGACAACAGAAGACCATGCTCCACCGAGGTAATTACAAAATGATTACAATTGTAAATCTGTATTTAAATAGAGAGACACGGAAGTCTGAGAGAGGGGTAGTTTGACATGTTTAACAAATGCTATTAAACACAACGTTCAATGAGACTTCCCAATTTTTGTCTCCCTGGGCATGCTGGAGCAGAGTTCGTGAATTTGCCCATGTCTCTTTCGGGTGTAGGTTTACAACAGCCAGTCGCACTGCAGAGACCACGAGGGAACAACGAAGGGGCCGCTGTCAGCAGAAGACGACGGGTCAGACAGAAATGAAGAGAGGGAGGCTGAGAAGAAGAACGTGGAGGAGGAAGTACAGTCGTGCTCCAGAAATAAACAACCTCCCGAAGTCTGGATCTCTGAGAGAGGGTGAGTATGAACTCATGTATGACAGCTCAGCATTTTCAGTTGGAGAACATTAGCTGATAACATCAAGTTTACACTCTCTGTATTCACAGCATTAAATCCCTCGTTACTGCTTGCGTCATATATTGTGGTATGTTGTGGAAGCCGTTGTCTGTCCACCATGTTGCAGAGGCCATGGGTTGGCTGTCTGCACCAACAGAGCCCGTCTGTTGAGGGGCTGAAGCCAGGAAACTACCTAGTTCCTTTACGCCTGTAGAGATTAATTTACACCAACCATCACAGCCATTCACATGGAGCAGCAGCACGTTTCATTCTCTTCCACTGACACCAATGGAATGAGTAGAAAATATACAGTGTGTACATGTACGTACTTGGCATTAAGTCATTAAAGGGAGCCTGATTGGGCAGAAAAACAGACAAACTGAATAACAAGAAACGCACTGGAGTCTAAGAATATTTCAACATGTATTCATTTGTCTGTCATTTTATTATGAATTGAGTATTCCCCAGGGAGGTTAAAGGTGCAACGTATAACATCTGAACACATGCTCCAAATAAATCGGGGGCAGCATTTTAGGCCTACTACTTGGTCCACACAACTAATTTTACAGTCATCAGTTCTGAAAAAAATGTAATAAAACTAACTACTAACAGTAGGGCAAGAATACGCAAAATTTGATTAAACGGCTGAAACTCCGAGAGCTACCAGAGCTCTCGCCCACTCCTCTCTCGGTGAAGTAGTTTTCTGTCTGCGGGGAGGACGACACAAAAATACAAGTCGTTTTCTCGTTTCTGCCACTTTGGATTCAATCCAATAAACAAACTATCATAATGCACACGGACCCTGTGCCTTGACAAGCCCCCGGGGCAGCTGTTGGACTGAGGGCAGACTGACCTTCAGTGACTCACTAATGCCTCTCGAGGAACAAGTGGTTTTACAACACAGGAGGAGCCGGGGCTAGCTGGTTAGCATGCTCATTCTAGTAGATATCTCTGCAGCACAATACAAAGATGTCTTTGATATGATGTCAACGCTGTGACCTCTTAACATTCTGTAGATATTGTTCATTTTTTGAATGTTTTAAACTAAAAAGTGTGTCACAATAGCAACCTTACTTCTGCTTAATGCTATATTACCAGATGACGCTCACTGAAATGACGCTCACTGAAATGGACCAACAATGAGATGAAGCTAACCATGAACAACACACCCTGAGGGTGTCCTGATGTAGAAAATACTGGACTCTTTGTGTTGTTTGTCAGGACGCTTTGCTGCATACAATGTGATTCTTTTCCACGTTATTTAATCGTAAATGATAATAGTCACGGATCAGAAAGGTCATTTAATCCACGTAAACAAAGATAACATGAACAGCAACGACTGATTCTTAAGTAAAGTTAAATGCAGTATGCAAATATGTACGGGTGTGGATTCATTTTGACACAGTTCTGTTATTTATTTGTCTTAATTGAAGCACGCGCACTTCTCAAATTCATTTGCAGCGAGGTTAAACCAGACACGCTCAGTACTTCTGATACCTATCAAAAATAGACGCTGCTGTGATGCGGGGCGAGTGCAGAGAGGTGCCATCTGTGTGTCTCTATTTGGTTCGGGAGTGTGAGTGTGTGTGTGTGTGTGAACAAATCCCTGTTGTGACTCATGTTGACGCTCCTCACAGCCTTCCCAAAAGAGTGAGTCATCCTCACGCCTGCTCGCTTTCCCCTTCACTGTCTGTTCAGTCTATCTGAAGGACAAAAAGACCAAACTGAGGGAGCGAGGCAGTTGAACATTGCCATTTTTTTTGATGTCAGGAAAGACGAAGGCAAAAGCACCGAGACTCCAATCTTGGGCGTAAATGGGTGCTGCATGAAAAGCCTATGAATATAGCTGCTTTATAGTAAAGGAGTAAAGTGTCCCGGCATGGTTTTAAAGTGTTTCTCTTTCATTCACTTTTTCAAGACTGTAAAAGCCATACCTTTTATCCAGCCGCGAAGCCTGTAGTGAAAATATAGGGGAAAAAACAGCCGATTATAATCAGAGCGATTGTTTCTCGTAGGAATGTGTTTTCATTTTCTGTGTTTTTTCATGCTTATTTGGAGCAGCAGCTGGTCTGGGCCAGGGCTTCCCTCCCTCTCCGGCCTGTTTTTATTGGCTGGCTGCAGCAAACCCCCGGACCTTGGGCCACATCGTAGGCTCCCCCCCTTTTTTGGACATGGTGGTGGTGTGAGCTGTGATGGAGTTATAAGGCCGTGGGAGGGTGGGGGTGTCTGGTTTTGGCTTATGAAAGCTGCTCTGTTGAAGCTGAAGTAGGTGCCTCGCTGAGGGACCCTCAGTGTACACCGAGGGGTGGACCCCGGGCCCAGCTGCCACAGTGTGAGCTCACTGTGCAGAAAGGGCCAAACAGATAGTGTACTCACACTGGATAAATACAGGCACTAAAGGGGCTGCTTACAGGTGCTAAAGGGCCTGCAGACAGTCTGTCAGCTCCAGTTACACTCATATTGATTGTGACTATCATCCTGAGAGGAGTGGCATCGATGGACAACTGACAGGGAAAAGCTCTGAGGACGAAACTGACACCTTCCTGCTCTCTTCACACCCACAGATCAAATGAGAAGTACGGTTTCGTGCACGGCGGAGGGGGAGGGAAGTGCCAGTGCGAGGACTGTGGATTCCACCTGAAGAATACCACGAGTGTGCTGCAAAAGTGCCCCCATCGCATCACAGAATCCCCAGCATACAACTGCAAACACTGCAACCTTTCTGTCAAAGCCAAAGGTAAGGAAATCACTGGTGACGTCTGTGTTCACCGTGCATCCGTTGTGAGCTCAGCCTGTCTGTTGTATTTCACAGGAAGCCTCATTGAACACTTGACATCTGAGTCCCATGGAGAAGAAATCTGTTGTTACCCAGACGGCACAGATGAAGGTATGCTATGCTGTTATATTGCATCTACTATCAAATATCTGCTCTTTTAATGCTAAACTGTATTAAACCATGGTCACTGAATTTAGTGTGTGTTTGTTTCTAATACTTTGTAAATGACATGCCCTGTGCTCTCTTCTTCTTGTACCGACTTTTCCATATTAGCTTTCTAGGTTAATATCTCTTTATCTATGAGCATGGACCAGCTTGTGTTGCACCTTGGTATGTTAAAGATGCAACCAAACAAATATATCCACTAGGAGAAAATGCTTCAGCTTCAGCACACATTGAAGCAACAAGGATGTGCTTTGACGCTGTTGGTTGGTCTTTTAACTTCCTGTCTGCACCGGGAGGTGCAATGTGTCGCGTTGTCATCACCTCTCAGCTACATTAGATCAAATATCTGAGCAGTTTTATAATATAACGGACTGACGAGAGTCATAAGAACATGGTCTGAAAAACGTCTATTTACATAGCGTCGCTAATTAGATCAGTTCTCTCTGCCTGCACAGCACCAGGATCAGCTGTCAGCAGTCATGTTGCTGTTATGAATATGGTGGCTGATCAGACTGTTGCTATTTGTTTTGTTGTGTGTTATTAACATGATGACATCATAGCAGAAGCTGTCTGAGTGTGGAAGTTCAAAACGTCTGCTTATATGATTCCTTTGATGGCTCAGCAGTCAGTCAAACACAACAGCCTTGGAAGCTAAAGGAGCATTTCTGAAGTACATCAGATGACATTATTTTCTACTTAACACTAATTTTGAAATTCATTTCACCAAAATGGAGAACGTTTGTGATTTCAGTTGGACTTTAAATGTGCTGTGAATGTTAAAGTAACCACAAGGAGCTTTTATTTTGGCCTCTGTGGACAAAGGTGGTAATGTTTTTCCATTAGCCACATGCACTTGTCTTTGACTTGATAAATAACAGCGCTCTAAATTCTGTTGACTTGCACTTTGTCACTTAGATTGAGCAACGTTTCACATTTGTTTGAAGAGAAATGCAAACATTGGTTAGCTGCATATCGAAATCTTGGGCGTCCGAGACGTAAGATACAGTATGTGGGAGGAAGAAACACGGGAGAGGCTGTTAAACGTTACACCCAGGGGAAAAAATGTGCCACAACACGGCACACTTACACCTTAACAGGTCCATATTGTTTCCTGGATGTTTCTCTACACATTGGTGCAGCTTGAAAGAGTCTGAAATTGGAGAGTTGAAAAGAAAACACTTCTACCAGCTGGCTTGACAAGATAGAAAAAAATAGCCCAAATTAGGAAGAAATCTCTGTATATATGTGCATTAGATCAACATGATCGATATCAGCCGGGAGCCCTTGATGCTGACTTAATTTAACTAAAGAATGGAGTTGTTTGTTAGCGTAAGAACATGAGTTCAAAAGAGACTTTTTTTTCTGTCCTAGGAGTCTGTGAAGAACGTCCTCTTCACCCAGATGAACAAAAAGATCCTCGGTACTCCGATCGGGGGAAAAGTCGACATGATGAGGATGACAATGCCAGGGACAAAGATGGCCGAAAAGATGGAGACGACAGGTCCGAGGTGGCTGAAAGCTCTCGCACTGCCTCTTCTGATGGTGAGAAATCTCATCCAGGAGGCCTGCCGATGGAGCCTGAACCCAGCCGGTCCGTCCCGCTTTCCCCTGAGGGTTCGACCCAGAAGAGCCCGGCCGGCGCCAGGAGGGCCATGTTCGCCCGCAGACGCCTTGACGCTTCAACATCGGCGTCCTCCGGAGGCGGCTCCCACTCTCCAAGCGCTCAATCCACAGAGATGCCACAGAGGGAGCCGTCTCCACCACGCAGCTCGTCACCCAGACCTCCTCGCCAGACCCCCGCTCCCCCTTCCTCCCCCTCCTCACCCAGTTGTCATGTCTCCACCTCCGCTCTGAGACCAGTCTCCCCAGTTAGAGGTCTTTCTCCTACAATAGTCCAGTCCTCTGGGCCTCCAGGCTCCTTCGCTCCATCTCAAGCTTGTCTTCACCTAAGAGACCGACCGTCTAACGCAAGACTGGTGAGTCCCTTCAGCTTTTGCTTCAAAAAAACAGCATTTGAATTACTTTCCTCCCTATAATCTAACCCAGCCATTGTTTTGGTCTCGTTCTGAATCTGTCATGATGCTCTGTTTTTTGTCGTGTGTATAATTAACGCTGGTCAAACCGTGGCTTTAGTTAAAAACCGCAGCCTTCACTCACCTGTGACTTCCACCTCTGTTAGTTTAGCCGACGGTTTTAAATACATACAGCTTTTTGGCTCACAAAGCTAATCTTGTGCGGCTCAGTTAAATCCCAGTAAGTCAACATCCAGAACAAATATAGATAGGCTGGTACATATGAGGGTATTTTAAAGTTGCACAGTTATTGGAAAGGGAAGTAAAAGGCAACTCTCTCCTGTTTTATATCACTCGAACCTTAAAATAATGCAGGAGAGCTCCCAAATAGACGCGACATGTTTTCCCTGGGCAGCCGCCGATAAAACGAGACGCGGGCCGATCGTTAAGCACCAAAGATTGGAACCGCACGTCGACGACGAAAAACAACGTGGGCGAATATCATCAGTTCACCCGGCTTAAATAAATAAAAAATAAAAAAACTCCAAACGTGTGGTTATGTTGTGGTGTAACCTCACCACTTCCTCCTCACACTAATATAGGTCTCACAGGAGTAGATACTAATTCACATTTTGCACACAAAGACGTATCTGTTTACATGTCAGCTACACCTGTAGGTTGGGTGTGTCTAGTAAGGGGAGCCATTTTTAAATATCTAAATATTTGATGGGTACATATATGTAAATACATGCTAAAAAGAAAAACACCACACTTGACTTTCTTTATAATCTCTCTTATATAGATCTTCTTACCGCACATGTTTTTTTAAATTTTTTTTTTTACTGGTTTTAGTACTTTGTGCTTTGTTGCACCTCTTAAACACACCCGAGAGTGATGTCACAGAGTACGGCTGTACATTACTGCGGCTGGATGGGAAGTTAAAGCGCAGACGGTCAGCGAAATCAAGAATTACAAGGCGTGTTACTCGATACTCTTTAAAGTAACCCAGATGAGAGAAGCCCGAATATGTTATGTTGTTCATAACTGTTGGGAACATCCCAGATCCCATGGAATCTGATCTTTTCAATTCAGATTTGGGCCACTTTCATATGTGGTCCTGAATCAGATACAGGTCAGATTCTTTTTGCAGTGGGACCTCAGTCTGAACAGTATTTATGTCACTCTATACCAACATTCGTCACAATTCTGCACTGTTAAGCCAATCACGTCACGATCCCAACACTCCTGGCTCCTACTTCGCATCCACACACACACACACACACACACACACACACACACACACCCCTCTGTACAGAAGTAGCAGCCATTTCTCCCCAAAAAAAAGCCATCGTTAAAAGCTCTGTTTCTCCTTGCCCTCCTTATACTTTGCTCTCAAATTCGCTGGCTTCCACCGTACATCAACTTACTGGACGCTGATATGCAAACTGAAAGCCATTAGCCATACAAAAAAAATCTGAGCAATACATTTAAATTGGGCATTAAGGCTTGCAGCGAGAATGTAGCCATAGTCTGGAATAATGTATGAACTGTCTGGACCTCTGCGACCTGATGTGAACTCAACATCTCTGTCTGCTTCAGCTGCTAATACAATGTGCACTCACAGAGGCAGCTTCAAACTAAGTCCCCCAAAAATATCTATATACTGTATATACATAACACATAGCAATGCTTTTTTTGATATTATTACTAAATTCATATGAACCTTTTTAACCTGTAGGGATGAAAAGCCTAACTTACAGCTCTTCCCCAGAACCACCAAGGCCGAGCAGTTAGTGTACTGATCGAATCATTCAAGTTCCACCTCATCTTGTTTTCTCGTAGGCTGTGGATGAGGTCGGTCTCAGCCACACCACCGCACATCCCACGCGGCCCCGGGGAGCCCACACCCTGCTGAGTCACCTCCCTCTGCACTCCCAGCAGCCGAGCAGGGCCCCGAGCCTCCTGATCCCCATCGGGGGGATTCACATGATCCAGCCCAGGTCCACCCTCCCCCTGTACAGCCTGGTGAGCAGCCCCATAGCAGCCATGGCAGGCCCTGCCGGGAGATCCTGGAAGCTAAGTGACGCTCCGAAGGGGAGGTTTCCTCCAATGCGGCGCCAAGATACTCTCAAAGCGACGCCGCCCAGCAGCCGAGCCGGCCCGCCGGACCCCGAGGCGTTGGGGGGAACGTCCGGGAGCGGCCGACCGGACGCTTCATTGCACAGAAACAGTCGAGGTTGCTTCGGCGTCCAGCGGCCGTCCAGTGCCGGGACAGAGGCGGGGCATCCGGAGGTCATCACAGACGCACACGTTACAGAGGTGTGTGTTTACCCCGAGTCCACCCAAGGCCAAAAAAAGGCTCCTTCCTCCCAGACACAACTCTGATAGGAGGGAGAGTCTGAAGGGACAGTGCAAAAGACTGAGAACCAGAGCCTGTTGCTAAAACACGGCACTGGCTCGGAGACCGAGGACAAAAAGGCAAGAGCACTTCAGCACCGCTTCTGAATGACGCTGTTATGTAATTATATGAATAACATATATAGACACTATGTTAGATATGCAGTATGTTTTGTAAATCTTTTTTTACCCTCTTGTTTGATGTCATCGGTGTTAATTTATTTATGTGCTATTATGCAAATTCTGTACTATATGCAAAAGCAGCTGGAATGAAAATAGACAAAGTTTGAATCAGTTTCCCTATTAACCCCTTTGACAGCTCTACTATACTATTGCTGTGTTAATGTACTGTATTACCAAAATGGATATGGAAAGGTACCACAAATATTTATTCACCCCGACCAGTATTTTGAAGTGCAATTTTATGTCGAGATTGTGGTTTGAAATGTCATTCTTAAAAGGCTGTGATTATTATTATTTTGTCCGTTTTTTGTTGTTGTTGTTGTTGTTTTTGTTCAAAGAAGCAGGGTTATGATCACCTCCTTTTCTAATGTCTTCAGGAAAAGAAGTTTCAGATGAAGACATTTGGAGTGCACTGACAAATAATTTGATATCCAGAGGAAACCTGTTTCGCGTACATGGTAGCTACGGTACAGTTCTTTTCATAAAACAGATACATGTATTTTTGTGTTGTTGCTTTTATAAATGATACAATCACTCTGTCATGTTCATGTTTACCATTAAACTTCTCATTTTTACAGATTTATATTAAAACTGTGTTCCACGTGTGTTTTTTTTTCATTATTCAATGTGAGCAACACAGAGCTACAGTTGTTGTGCAAATAACACCAACAACTCTTTTTGGGTTAAACTGACCCTTTAAAGAGCTTTAAAATAAAAAAGCCTTATTTTGTTTTCCTGAAAGCTGCAGATACTGAATGTGGCACCTCCCTGTGGCTGTGGTAGGATTGTAATTGATGTTGAAATTCCACCTCTTAGAATGGAAACACCTTTTCGAAAAAACAATGTCGTAGCCTGCCTTGATTTATTCAACTATTTATTTTAATTGTGTGGCGCTTTACTGTGTCATTATTTCCTCTCCTTGTGCTGATTTGGCCGTGAAGGCAGCTCGCCTTTGTTTCCCAGAGCTGAAGGTGTCACATGTGACCACTGGGTGGCAGTAGAAAGCAACTTTAGGTTCATCTGCGCTCACGCTGCCTGTGTGCTGGAAGGGATGACGTCACACACTGAAGGTATCAGACCAATCATCCAGCAGATAACAGACGTACAGCAGCAATAATCCGATAGAGGGTACTTTCACATTTATATTTCTAAGGAGAGACACTATAGGAAAAAACGTTTTTTTCATGATCTGGTGAATTTTGAGATTCTGGGTTGTTTTGCATCTTCTTTCAGACTAATGGAAAGAAAACATCCAACATACACATTAAGGTGTTTATTACTACTTTGTCTGTTTGTGTCGGCAGATTTCTCCTAAATTCTAAATTCACCAAAAGATAGATATAGCCTCATTTACATATTTAAACAACTTGTAGTACAAAGAAATAACATCCTTAATGTTAACCCTATCATGGGTGTCACCTTACATTCGCTAGGGAATTTTTTTTATTATTCTTTTTTATCATTCACTTATTGTTTTATGACAACAGCACTCTACAAACAGCTGTCCCTTTGTCGGATGCCTTCTGGCTCCACAGGAACAACAAGGGCCAAAGACTCCCTTTAAATTGTGTTTCATTTACACAATGATATGATGACAGACAATTATTAACTAAACACCGTGACGTGTTTCCAAAGTCAGACTGCCGTGACAAGGTTCACTAGAAGAGGAGATCCAATCAATATAATCATAATCAAGATGGGAAACCAAACTGGGCATCTGTATCAGCAGGATGACTTCTGTATATCAGAGAGTTTTATTAACTTTACGTTGCTGCTGTTGTTACAAGTTCACCTTAATAAATTATTCTGAACTCAAGATTCACTTTTTCCTGAGCTTTTGACCATATACCATGGGCTTCGATAAGTGGAGGGAACCTGCACCGTTGTCATCACAACACTGAAATTACATATTTAGGTCACATGGTGGTCATATATGAAGGGGGTCATAACCCCTGACACCTGAGCAAGCTCTATTCATCCAAGAAGGCCATGGAATACAACTGAAAGCTAATAAGTGGACCTTGACTTTATTTTATCACAGATATTTTTTTTTCCCCAAATTCAAGATTATGCTCATTTACATTGTTTAATTCAATCTGTTAGCTGGATTAATATAGAACATGAATGGTGCAAGTCTTAGTTAGCTCTGTGAAGAAATATGTCACATGACTCAGAGCTTCCATCGGCTATGTTCATCTTTTAATTGGTCTCACTGGTATCATAACCGACAGATGACTGGTCGTTGCACACAGGTGTAGCAGACACCCTCATCATGTCACTTACACTGAAACCGCCTCATAGTTTAGTTTAGTACTTTCAGTCTTTGTAAGTGATGCTGCTATCAAAGCCTCCATCCACTCATACCTGGGTACATACTCTTCACCTCACTCATATCAGGGTTGTGTCTCTTTGTGTGTGTGAGTCACTGTTCCATGCTTCCTGTCTTTCTTCTTTCGCCCTGTCACAATCCTGATGGTGGTAGTATAGTGTTTTTAAAAAAATCTGTCCTTCTACTTTTATGAAAGTAGACTATACCTTTATTTACAAGTATTGAACTTTGCATTACAAGTTGCATCCGTTACAAAAGTCCTTGATAAACTGTGTGAGAAGGGAACAAAAGAAGAAGGGATTCAGTCAGCGGCTGCAGCAGAGAAGAAGCTGCTGGTGTGTGGACGTCAACAACCCCTGCGTTACCTAGCACCGTAGCTTTGACTCGCCCTATGAAGTGTGTAAAACTGTGCCGGTTCTCCCTTTTCTTTCATATTTGTGCTGATGGGCTGTATATGTTGTGGAAGGATTTTGTTATACACAACTGTTTGTCTGTCTTGGTCGTGCTTTATTCTACTGTTGGCCGCTGTATTATTTTTTCCGACTCGGTTGCTTGTTATGGCGGTCTAAACTATATAACATGAACATGGCCAGTTTACACCGACAATGGCGTCACATTTGCTTCTCGAAATTCCAAGTAATATTTTACACAATCGGCCCCCATTTTTAGACAGAGGTGCACAACAACAGGCTTCTCATTCATGTGACCACTGGCTTTGCAGACCGAAATGATGAAAGTAGCTGGAATATGTTATCAGCTGTAGTTAGCAAGTCAAGCACATTTTTCTGAATGTAAAATAACCCTCAAATTGTAGCCAATGCTATCTGATGATATGTTAACTCTTAGCCTTTGAAGTAACGCTGGTTTAGTTTACCTCTGAAGGCAGTAGGCTGGTTAGCTAGACATGCTAAGTAGCTAACATAAGAGCACATAAACACTTTGCTCTGCACTGAGACCTGATATTATGTTGTTTCCTGTCATCGATTCTGCTCAATGGCCTCAGATCACACTTTTTTATTCAAACTTTTTCCCTGTGTCCTGAATGAGAGGACTTGTTTGTGTGTTATTGTGTCACATCTCATACGTTTAACCTCATGCTAGAGGAATTTCGAAGGATTCAGCAATCACGGTTCCGCTATTTGTTTATCATCGCGTCGCCTCACATTCCTCAGCAGCAGCCGGAAGTTGGAAATAGATAAGAGCTCATTTTATTGCACCGCGACTGACTGCCGTGGCGACATTTTCCTTTGCTGCCTTGTCTGGTGAAAGCAGCAGAGGAAGGGGACACGTTCCTCTAGATTGAGCCCATTCCTCCAGTCTGCACCGCTGGACAAATATTTGCTCTCGATGAGTATTGTTCTTCTTCACTGAAACAAATAGTTGGGCAAATGCCAGTCCTTCTGTGTTCTGACATTCTTTTGTCATTCCCCCCCC
>NW_022280044.1:5620992-5621632 GCF_004355925.1 Anarrhichthys ocellatus | reverse complement strand
CCACCGCTTAACCCCTATAAACTATGACCACACACAAATTTCTAGGTTTCATATGTTTTTTCCTGTTTCTGTCTCTTTCTATCTTCCGCATTCCTGCTGGAGCTGTGAAGTAAAATCCCTCAACATTTGCAAAATTTTCCATCTTTGAGAACAATTGTAGTCCTTTCTGTTTCTTATTGCCTTTTTTGGTGTGGCTTCTATTTCGGGTTGGACTTAAACCCATGTATGTAAAGAGTTTGTGAAACATATGTATACTTATATACCTGAAAAATGACCCATTGAAAACTCCCCAAAATGTCTGGACTTCCAGAGAAAATATATGAATGAATTGACTCTCCTGCTTGGAACTGATTGGTCTTTGTTTTTTGATTTCCCAAAACTTATTGTTGTCATACAATATTTATACAGGAAATACTAATAAGAGGTTAATGTAAACTGACAGAGAGAATGTGTGTGTGTTTTTGCACTATATCCATTGTGGTATGTGTGTGTGTGTGTGTGTGTGTGTGTGTTACAGAAAGCTGATGTGGCAGGCGGCTGCATATCTCTTTACGAAGGTCAAAGCATGTTACACGCTTAGATATGGTTTGTGTGACAGCAGAGGGGCGAGTGGGACGACTACTGCCATGACCTCACCTTC
>NW_022280044.1:5585619-5620892 GCF_004355925.1 Anarrhichthys ocellatus | reverse complement strand
GGGGGTGCTGACAGCTCTCCTTGACTTCGTCGTCCTCATATCAGCTCGCGTGGCACATGCGAGCCCTCTGTCTGTTTCAACTGCCGCTGCTCATCTCTTCCTCTGCCGCCTCCAGCCTCATACGATTCCTGCATGCCAAAACGCCTCTGGAAAAAAAAAAAAAAAAAAGGAAAGAAAAACACAAGGCAGGTCAGCAGGTCATGGCTTTACATAACCTCCTGTCTTAACCGTCGTCTGCTGCCTGACTTCTTAATAGCAGTTGTCTCATTATTCTTCAAGACAGACTCCAGCCTGCTGCTTCAACAAATAATAGTATTAGTCAAGAGAGGCAGCTTTCAGATTTCTTGGTTTACCATTTATCAATTCACAAGCTGTCCATAGCTGTTTCTATTACAGTATCATGTAGTTGCAAGCAGAGACTTTTGTATTGTACTTTTTGCATTAAATGTTCGTTAATGTATTTATTTGAACATGTGTATAAACAGTTCATTTACATGTTTACACGGTGGGGATTTGTTCATGTGTGTTTGTTCATCGATCAAGACGTATGATTACACCTATATGTTATCAATCATTTATTATACACAAGTTAATTCAGAGGAGACGCTATAACTGCTGACAAATACATTAATAAACACTTAAAAATGTCTTATATCTGCTTACAACTTGTTATTCATTCATTTAGTGTTGTCAGTCTGAGAAATTCAAACTTTGTTTTTTTTTGTTGGAGAAATCTATGCGGTGTGATTTTACTCAGCAGTCTGAGAGTAGACTTACGGTTTGAGCACCTGATCACACCACAGTGCCACAAAAAAGATGTACAACTGTTGTGAAATATGTGTCGTAGGAGCTTTGTCATTATGTATAAGTGTTTGCAAACTACTTCCAAAGTGTCAGTTAGCAATGTCATTAGATCTCTGTCGCTAATGCATTCTCACTGAATGAATTGATTTTGCTGCTAAATATTGTTGTTTTAAATGCTGCTGTTAACAGACTTCTGCTCTTTTTCCAATTAATTTATCTTCCTCTTTTTTTCACATTACCTCTTTTTGTTTTCTTTCCTTCCACACGTTTTGTCTCACATTCTTTTGTTTTCCTCTCTTCACCCTCACACATATCTACTGTCAGTTTGAAACTCACACTGACACTAAACTCAACTTTGACATCATACTACTTACGTAACTATTGTTGTTGCTGCACTCAAATTCAGCTGTTAGTTGTCTTGGATTTTTGTCTTGGTTTGGTGATCTTATCCTCTATGTACAAATCAGTGGCGCAATGCAACTAAGTACATTTACTCAAGTACTGTAAGTCCAATGTTGAGGTACTTTTTTTTTTTTTTTACTATTTCCAATTTGATGTTAGTTTATACTTTTAATTCACAACACTTTGGAAGCCAATGTTGTATTTTTTCAGTCAATACTTGAATGAAATCAACTAATAATTTAAGATATTCTGTATTGTAATTGATTAAACTACCAGCAGTATTCTTGAGTAGTTGAAATTAGCTCCACCTTTATCAGATGCAGCATTATAGATGCTAACACATTAATGTATTACTAACTTTAACTCAGTGTTATTGTCAGGAATGGAAGACAACAGCTAAAACTCGAAACACTAAAGCAAAACACTCAATACTCCAATTCAACTGAAGTATACTGAACTTCTGGCTCTTTACTCCACGAACCTGTAAATCCAACATGTTTTCACTGCACTTCTTGGCCTTTTGGGGGCGCTGACGGGACTGTTTGTTGAGGTCACTGCTGGAATGCGAGGAGGGCAGGTGGAGTGTGTTGTTGTGTAACAATACTGCTCTGAGGTAGGAGGGCCATCATGATATCACCCGCAGGGGGTGTATAAGTAGATGTCCTGGCAAGCAAGTGAACACAAAGCACCTGTTGCAGCTCCTCAGCCTCAACACAGTCAACTGTAAAGACTCATCTACACCTCCTGGAGTGTGTCAACCGACTGCTGCTGCGTTTACACACCAGAACATCAGACACAGGATGAGGACGATGGCTTCTTTCATGTGCAAGACGCTGACTTTATTCTTCATCTGCATGGCTCTGCAAGAGAGTAAGTCACTTTTATTTGGTTTGTGGAATTCTAGATTATTTTTCTTTTAAATATTGTAGATTGTAATGTATATATTTTCTTTCGTTATAAATCGTTTTTGGGCCGCATGCAATTAATTATCAGTTCTTTCTAGGCTGGTTTAGATAAAGGTTTTATGGTTTCAGTATTTCCAAACTAAGCAATGTTATAAGAAATAGTAAAAACAGCGCAAAGTAGTTGTGAACACAAGAGCTGTGTTCAATTTTCCAGGGAATATTTACCTTCAATATGTAACCCACCTTTTATCAAAACGTTATCGCATTGCTGGCACAGGATTATTGATACCACCACTTCCTGCAGGGATGTTTGACTTGGATTAAGTTTATTGATTTTTAATACAGTAAATATGTTCCACCATTAATCACAACCTCATTTGTTTAGCCGCACAAGAGGGTGTTAACCCGCCGAGTGGATTTCTCTGTGTTTACATGTGATAGCCACAAACTGCATGCTGCAGTGTCATACTGCAAAGGATTAGTTGGCACTTTTTAATCTCGGGATTCTTTGTGTTTTTCTAGGTTGTGGACTCCCCTTATCAGAGCGGGCAGAGCTGCCAGCTCAGGCTCCACACCAACACCGAGTCAGGACCAAACGCTGCTCCTGTAACAGCTGGGATGATAAAGAATGCATCTACTTCTGCCACCTGGATATTATCTGGGTCAACACGCCGAGGTGAGGCATCAGAGCACTTCAGGCACACACTCATTTGTTACTAGACTGGGATATGGAGTAAACCCTTCTAATCCTAACCCCATCAGCACTCAGTGACAATTTTGGAACTAATTCCAGATCCCACATGCTTTCTCCAACACTGTCCTAATATGTTTCGTTTTCCTTTACAGTAAGCTCCTTCCTTATGGCCTCGGAAGTCCCCTGTCTCGTCGCCGGCGCCGTTCAGCTGAGCGATGCGAATGCCTCAACACAGCCGACGAAACCTGCTCCGGTTTCTGCCATGAAAGGTAACCACCCTTCCCTAACTTCTTTTAATCTACCTGAACCTACAACAAAGCAAGACTGTCCCATCCAGTAGCCTTCTTTGGATGCTCGATAGTATCAAAGTATGTTGATGTAGAAGATGAGTCAGAGTGGAGGCAAAAGGATTCAGTGTGTGATAATGTTACCACAGTATAGGGGTAGTAGTCATAGCGCAAAGAATGATTTGAGGCCTTGAAAGAAATCACAAAGGTTCATTAGAAATGCTGCTATTTTTAGAACGTTTATCTTACTGCTTTTGCTTCGTCTTTGAGTTATTGCGTTCATGAAACCACCAGTATGGATTAGTCACTGTCTCTAGATGTTATGCTAGGTGGTGTTTTGGACGGCGCCCCCTGCATTCTTGCCCATAAGGCATCTTGAGATATATTAGTTTGGAATTCCAAGGAAATTGCTTACTGGACCTTGAACTTCTTTTGCTTCTATTAACCTAATAATGCCAGACAACATCCTGAGTTTGTAGGGGTTTAATTCCCCTCGGCATTGGGAGTGTTACATGTCCTTGTTTTAATGCTGTTGTTGTATCTCTTCACAGCTCAAAGAATCCAAGGACGAATGTCATGGGCCCATTGGTGGAGTCTGCAAGCACAAACAGCAACAAATTGCTGGAATCTTTCAGGTACGTGAAGAGGGATTTAAAGATCAATTTTAGATCCATATTGTGCTTTGTTGATGGGCTTTTATAGGACATATGAAGCTGACCTGTTTTTCTCTTATTCTTTTTTGCAGATCTGTGGTCAAGTCCAACACTGCGATCGCAAAAGAGGTTCTGTCATCAAACAAGAACCCGGGTGGAGTAAACAGACTGAGCAGCAGAACAAGGAGGTAGAGGACTGAGCCAACACCAGAAGCGGTTCAATCTCCATGGATTCAACCTCCATGTGCCGGAGACTTCTCCAGCTACCTTCAATGCCAGCATCAGGGTTTTGAAACGTGTCAAGAGTCTTACCAACTCTGGGAATGTGAAGGTGGAAGGATGGAAGGGAAAGAGGCAGCGTATGAAGCATCCGATCAACAAAACAGAGCTTCGGAGGACTGGCAGCTCACCGAGACAGGAGCCCTACAGCAAGAACAATGCTGGGTGGAGACGTCTAGAGTTATTTCTTGAACTCTCTTTGAACCTTTTTGAACATAACAACAGATGCCAAGAAACGATCCATTAAAGCCAAGGACTTGGAAGCCGCCGTCTGTCCTTTTGGGGAATCACATCAAGAAAGTTTACAATGACTAATCAGTTGCTGATCCAGGGTTCTTTTGTTTTTATGAGCACGCCTGTGACTCGTCTGATTGGGCAGGTTTAAATCCACAACTCACCTACACTGAGGATTGTAGGATCATTACGCATTCCAAAGTCATATCATCTCTGTATTTAGTTGGGAATTTTTTGTCAATGTTTACTCTTGTGTCCTTGCTATTAATCCGTTATATTCCTCTGTATCAGAGCTGGAATCTGCTGCTCTACCTGGTGTTGAGGGCAAATAAGCAAATTGCTTTTTACTTATCAGGCAGTACTTGAAAATGGCAGCTTGTTCATTCTTGGCACATATGGCCTCAGTGAAATGAAGGTCATCTCTTTGGGATTTATCTCACCAACAATTAGCTTTGTGTACAAGGTCTATTGTAAGCTCCTACACACACACATATTCAGTCAACTTTCTACTAGCATAACAACAACATTAGCTCTATTGTGTTGGCCCAAGTGTTTATTGCATATAGCTCCAGTTTAATGTTTTGATTTAAGATAAGCCAGAAGGTTTCAATGGCTTGCAGCTTGCCAAAAAATGCAACAGTTGTTTTTCTCCCCAGACAAATGTTCACTTAATTCCTCTGTAATTAGTCACTGGGAAACAATGACTCTCGACTTGTGTTATGCACATCAAAAGCTATTTGTCGGTGGCCTGCACTTTTTCTGTGCCATAAATCCATTCACTCCATCCGCCGTTTTTTTGATTGTAGTCAACTCACAGACACATGGAAACATAAACCTTCTTTGTACCTGAAAATATCCATCCTGGAATGTCTCAATGCTGTATGTATATGATGGACAGTTTACCACCTTAGACATTTACTGTTAAATGCTGAATTGTAAATAGAATTTATTTATTCTCTAACTTATTCAGAGATGTATTTATATTTGTATGAATGATGTACTGAATTTTATATGACAAAAATAAAAAAAAACACAAAAGAAATTGTGTAGCAGAATGTTGATTTTATTATTTGACTTTGAGAATGAATTGCTGTGTCACTCACTCCATCTTCAGCTACAAATGGCATGTTCCAGCAAATACTTTGAATTATTTGGGTTCATACTGAACTTCTTCTAGGAACATAGATGCTGACACTGTACACTAAATATGATATCAATTTATCTATTCAATGAACATCGACCCTAATTGTGAAGAACTTCATTCTTGCTGGACTTCTCTGGGTGTAACACCATTGAACATTAGTCCAAAAGGAAACAGATTGGATTTAAAAAAAAGGTCCAATAGTGTCTTCACCTGCAGCAGAAGATTTCAGTGTAGAAATTATATCCAAAACTTTTCCTCATCTGTCATCCAGTAAGAAATTGAAAATGAAGAAAATTAGCTTTTTAGATCATTGAAGGCTTTTAATTATCCAAATTATTTCAGCAAGGCCAGTAAATCCTATAACCTAGTGATGTATACAAAATGTTCTCAAGAGCTGGTTAATAGATGTCTACCTTTATTTAATGTTGGTTGAGGTTTTAATCAAGTTATTAAGTTATTAATCATGAACAGAAGTCCTGATGGACACCTAAAAGCCCCCACACTATAAAGATTCACATCTAATGTGTTTGGTTCAATTGAAACACACTCTGTGGCAGACTGCACAACCGCACCAAGACCTCTTGAAAGCTACAGTCTCCGACTTGGTGCGTTTGTGGTTTGATGGTATTTAATCCATATTAAATCCATGAGTGCAGGGATTGTCCCTGATCAATCAGAAAGTGAACATCAGATTAAAATGCAGTGTGATGTATCCTACTTTCACAGCTCATTAAAGAGGGTAACTGCTGTATATTTCAACCTTAAACCTATTTTAGGGAAAAAGATGCTGACGGCAGCCGCCAAATGGGCTACAATGTAATCAAGCAATTCCGCACCGTCAATTTACTTCGACTAAAAGTGGACCAGATCAAGCGAAAGTTTAAAACGTTTTATCCTTTTCATCATGCTGTCTTTGGCAACATTATGAAAGTGGCAAAAACAAGCACTTTCCGTGGTCGTACACTGACTCAACAGAATTACCCCAACCGATTACACCGCAGCTCATTTGAAAGCTTCGGGCCAGTTTAGCAGCTGCCGACTGAAGCGCTCTGCTCGATAATAAACCAATTTCAAAAAAAGTTGTCCCCATTAGCCACTTAGACACAAACACATGTTGAAAAATACTGAATACTTTATGTTCATTAAAAAGAGCGTGACATTGTGATCCCTGGTGTACAACACGCCTCTTTTCTCTTTTGAGGCTGAGCGGTCACACAAACACATCCTCTGCCAGCTAGCTTACCGCTGACATACAGTTGGTACATTGGCATTTTGGGGTGAATTAACAAAAATTATCCAGCTGTCAAATTTTCCCAAATGGCCAGAGATGAAGATGTGCCCATGTGGGTCCTGATGATGCGCTGATGATGCAGGATCCAATCAATCTGTGTGGTACAGGTGTGAAAGCACCCTATCCTACAGTGTTGCTTTGTTGACGTGGTTATGTCGTCAAATAGCACTGGGAACTGGCTAACGGCTTTTTTTTTTTTTGATGGAATGGAACAGAGTGAAACAAAAACATATGATTGGTTGACAATTCAAGGCGTTATTGGAGCGCTGAAGAAGGCTGAGAGAAGCTCAACTTTCATTTGTAGCGTATCACGCCCGTCACGCAGCGGCAGCTGTCGGCCTTGAGTTCGTAGCTTCGTGTCACCGGCCTCAATTGAAAATGACTTGAAGCCTGTTTGCTGTGTCGCACATAGTGTGAACGCAGAATTAGGCTATTCGTCTGTTTTTTTCCTCCGCTTTCTTTGTCATGGTTCAAAGTTTATAATAATAATTGCCACAAAAAAACAACAATGAATGGTAACATTGCAATTGGTCATAGCTAAATAAATGTTGCTTCTTCAAAGACGACAGTGTAAAATAGGTTGAAAGACAAATCTATGGTTTGAGGTGAACTTTAGAACATAAAAAACATCTTACTACATAAAAGATGTCATGGCCATGGCCGCCTTGTGCATGTTGCTGTCACTAAAATACTCAACCCTGTTCAAGCCTTCACTTCAGCCTCACTGTGCTTCAGGTGTATCAACTTTGAAGTCTATTTAACAATAGAACAGGCAGACGGTTGACATGCTGAAGTATGTGGCTACTACACATAACTTGTCTTTGTACATCGTGTAACGTGCTGTGGTTCTCTCTTCATGGTGTTGAGTCTGTCCACTTGTTGCTCCATACACTGATGTTTACTTTAGATAGGCTGTTCTGCAAGAGGGACGTGAGCGCAGAGAGTGTTTGTTATCGAGGATGTCGGAGACTTCCATTTATCTATAGGACATTACAGGTCAAGTGTTTAAGGAATGACAGATAATAACAGTAAATGGGGAATTAGCACCATTCAAAGTAGGTCACAGGTTAATATGACGGTTTCTTTGCATGTATTTTACGTGCAGTGCAACTGGCTTGTGTTTTTGTAAGACAAGGAGTGGAGGTGTTCAAGGATAAGTGATAATATGCACCTGTCTCTCTATTGCTCAATCTATTGACATTCTAGTTATTTACCCTGACGTCAGCACGAACTCAGACATCCCAGTGGTGTCAAAAAGCTGACTAAGAATGAAAACAGGATGCTTTTTCTGCATTCCTCCCAAATTCCTTTAGCGCAGGAGAGAACCGGGAGCGGAAAAGAAACAAAGGGAAAAACAGGAGCATGTCTGCTGTTTGCTCAAGGAACTGATACGGGCTGGACGGGGGATTGAGATTGCAACCTTAATCACGCTGTTGTCATAACACTAGTTGCATTGTTTTGTTTTGTTTGAGTCCTTATTCCATGTTGTTGCCCCCATGTTTCTCCCTGACATGCTGGCCAGTAGTAAATCATGATTGTGCGATTGTCTCACTAGGCTCCAGCCTGTCGTATTTGCATACACACATTTAGGGTTAGGGAATTCTACTTAATTAAAAAACTTGATTTAGAGACTGTATGGGAATGACTGTGGTGGGGAGCTTTATTTACTTGTGATGAAGTGCAGCTAAGGCTAATGGGAATTTGTGCTTTCTTTGAAAGACTTCAGAGAACATTGAAATTCTTACAAAGAAAACTCTTCAATGTCGCGCAAGGCCACAGCTGTGTGTCTTGTTTGCACTTTTAAATAGACCAAAGGTGAGTTGAGTGTGGCGGTACACGCTGTCTCCCTGTTCAGAAGGGACCAAACTCCTCTCTGAATGCAGGACAGGAACGGGATTGGCAGAGGGTGGTTTAATATTTAATACTCCACACCAGCGACGTCATGCATTTGTGTTCGGTATCCGAAACAACAGGATATCGGTTGACTCATCAGTTGGTAATCTAGTCTACACAGACAATGTCCCAAAAAGGAAACTGTTTTGCATTTCCAGCTGCGAATGCAGACAAACACGTGGAAGTCATGTGATGAGAATTTTTACCCCCGTCACGTATATTTATAAAATTTCCGTGATCATCACCAATGTGCAAAATAAACAAAATAAACAAAGAAAAAACATTCACAATCTCCGAATTTATGGCAAACATAGCAAAAGGTTGCACTTCAATCATAATAAAGCCCAACTTTAATTGACAATTAACTTACGTTTTTTTGCTTACGATGCATACGAGAAGGAGCAGATTACTTTTGGTGGAGATAACATCTAATGTGATGGGAAAAACAAATTCCTGAAACTGTGACAGGATTGTTGTCCTCTGCATGTAGCAAATGACAGCTTTACAATCCATTGTGCACACCAGAACCATCATTTACTACCTTTCAAATCCTTTTTTTTAATGAAATCCTGCAAGGGAATGCTGAAATATGAATTTGAAGTGTTAAAAAGTAAGGAAAGAGCTTCATGTCCTTTCTCAAAACAGACTACCTTTCCCTCAGAACTAAGGGGAGGTCAGATCACTGGCATCCTCACTAGGATTAGGCATTAGAACTTTCTGTATTGCTAATAAAAGATGAAGAAATAGTTTGTGACATTGTCTGCACACAATGAAACTTTGTGGCACATCAACTGTTTTTGTGTTTTCACTTGTACTTGTACAGTTCCAGTCCAAACTGGTTGCGATTACAGTAAAAGCCGGCGTCGGTACATTCCTGCTCTTCCTGGTTTTGTTTGCTGGGACCCTAGTGGCTTCGGGGACAGACTGGGGACAGACTGGCCCTATCAGCACCGCCGGTCCGAAACATGCCCGCTGATACCAAAACATGAAGTCTAGTCATAACCAAACAGCCAGCACCAGCAGGAAGGAAGCAGGCTTGGTCAGGGAGAGAAGGAGACGCTGTTTCACTGCATCAATGGGTGACTTTCAATAGTTTCAAATGTCAAGTGTCACAACTTCAAAGAACTCGCTCACAGTCCAGAGCATAAACAGGGACATAGATGTTTTGAATAGCTGGCATTCCTGGATACTTCCTCACCAAGCTCAAAGGTGAGCGTCATTAAGGAACACAGAGACCATAATCATTCAAAGACAAAAGTGTTTAACAGTATATGCAGTAGTGGGAAATATCCTGTCTGTAATCTTTCTTGCAGAAATGGCCCCCGGACCGCCAGACATTCCTTCTCCTGCTTTAAACAGACATCTGTATTTTTTAATACTCACTGACGTGCCTGTACTGGACGAAATTCTTCACATTATAGTCTAGATAGTCATCTTCATCTGTATGCGGGCACACGTACACCAGATATATAGTGTCTCTGTAAACAGCCACTGTCCTTTGTGCGACACTGCAGATCCAAATCTTAATTTGCCATTCAGACACCTGACGATGTTCATCTGCAACCAGACGTTGTAAATATGCAGCAGGTGAATACGTGATGAATGGTGGCAGATCAGAGTCAAAGAGGACAGAGGGACAGTGTTAATATGCATGTCTACTGGGACCAGATACTGAGATACTACAGACAAATACTGTGTAGATGTACTTATCATGATTACAGTATGTGCAGTACAGAGCACTGTTATATAAATGTATAGCGTATGCACACATTTAACCACAAAGAAGAAGACAAACAGAAAACTCTCAACAATGAACTTTCGCGTTTATCTAACAAGCATGTCGAATATTGAACATTAAAGTATTTTGTGTCCCTCTGGAGACACAAAAGGCTTCCTCTTTAATGGTAACTATTATACATTCATAGCGGAGTCAATTGTTGAGTTGAGTGTTAACGGACAATGTCCATATAGCGCAGTGAAGTATAGTCAGAGTTGTAAAATAGAGTTTTGCAACTTTTATTATAGTTTTCTTGAAAGGTTGACAGTAGAAGGTGACTGGAAGCAATAGACATGTCAGTCATGGTGGAATATAAATAGGAGTATAATGACTTTCAAAGGCCTCAGCTGAACACCCATTCCATGCATGGCTGAATGTATGTGAGTTTTGGAAACCAGCGACCTCATGCATTTGTGTTCGGTCTTCAAAACAACAGGACATCGGTTGACTCATGACTTGGTCATGTCATCTACACGGACAATCTCCAAAAATGGTAACTGTTTTGCTCCTCCACCTGCAGACAAACACGCGGAAGTCATGCAATGAGAATTCCTACCCTCATTCCTCTCCACGTGGGGTGTGCACTCAGTCGTTTATTAAGTGCTTCCTCACCTATTTAACATTAGAGGGTCATTCATCTTCTGCAACCTCCCATACTTTCCAGCCAGAGGGACTGAGAGTGAGCCAGTGAGCAGTGGATCAATGTGATGCAGTGTATCCGTCTATTAGTCATACTGAAACGGGCAACAGGCATCCAGTGCTTGTTTGATTTTCTGGAGAAGTTCACACCTCATCCAACAAAGCAGTGTTTGTTTGCCCAGTGGATGACATTAACCTTCTCGCCATTCCCCAGAAGACAAGCTCTTTGTCATCACCTTCTCAGAAAGTCAAAGAAAAGTGAGTGTTAAAAATAGATGTGACGGTCAATAGATGGTTTGACGGGAATTGTTTTTTACTTCAAGTAAACTGTTTTGCATGCTGATTCTCATCATCCTGACAGCTCCGCTTAAGGCGTAACCAAGTAAGAATGGGGTTTTCTGTGTATGTCATACCTGTTTTTAACTAAGTTATCGTCACTGTCTGTGAGGAATGCTGTTTAAAAGGCGATGAACCATGGGTGACATCATTCCTGACACATGAATGTGTCATCAAAGAAATATACTAATACTCTAATGATAATAAGAAAGTGGAGAATTAGCTGATTAACTGCTGTTCTGGCTTAGGATATGTAGGTAAAAGTGAACAATACAGGTTGTGTGAAGGTTTTTTTCCCTCATTTGATTGGCATGTAATACAAACCCAACACGTTCTCATTCCAACTCGGCACATATTGACACTTTGTCGGACCCCTTGGCGCCACTTTCTAATGGGCTGCAGTGGTCCAGCGCACGGTCACAGTCAAAAAAAGCTTAACATAAGAAAACAGAAAACACATCACAAACATCAGTAACTTAACCTTTGGGACACGAAACACCAGCCTCATGGTTGAAAGTCCTGAGTCCTTATGTCAGCCTTTATACTGAGTCATCACTCTCACCGGAGCTAGAGTCATCAATCTTTAGAAATGGTTCACAGATACATTTTCATAAGAAATGCGCAGTAATTTCCTAAAACAGCTGGTCACTATAGTTTTTAGCAAACGGAAATCCAACAAGTGTAAAAAAAGTACATCTCTGAGGAAATATTTCAGCTGCAGAGTAATTCACATTTGGTGCTCCCTTGAATATTTTGGGTGTGTGTGTGTGTGTGTGTGTGTGTGTGTGTGTGTGTGTGTGTGTGTGTTCATGGTGATGAAGGAACATTCCAACCAGAGCAACAGTGTGGCTCATTGATGTGGTTTAACAGATTTTGGATGACAATTGATAACATATACGTATAAACACCAGATTTGATTTCTGACTGTGATGACATATTTTAATGTGAACGAGGATTACACACCTTTTCAGCACATATTTTGCCTTTTAATTAACAAGGTTAATGATGTTTCAGCATGTATCCCAGTAAAGCATTACAATGAGCCATTACCCATAATAGTTGCTCCATGGAACTGGCTCACCTGAATGGAATGCCGCCATCATTACTGTTATCAGTTACACCTGTGCTTTCCCTGCTATGACATGACAAAATGTCTGCTACAAAAAAAGTTCTATTAGAGTCACTCAAAGTTCCAGTGTGATATGAGTCTTATTTTCTATTTGTTAATGATTATTGATTAACAGTTAGATAAACACCTCAGCCTTCATTCAAATACATTTTCTAAAATAATCCAAATGCTCACAAGAAATCAAATTCTGTTTGTTATAATAATGTATCACTGTTGAATCAGGAAGACAATTGCATTTTGTGAAACTGCATTAGAACACTATCATCACTGTGTAAAGCTAAATAGACACACTTTCAAAACTTTTAAGGAACTTTCTTGTCAAAGCTGACAAAGGTGGCAAGAGCCAAGACGAAACATAAAGGCATGTTATAATTTCTAGTTTCCAGTTTGACTATTTTTAGTTGCAAACTGTTCAAGGAAACTGTCAAACTGAAACAAATCTGTTGTACTGCAACTCTTTTTCAAGGACGTCTTTTCAAACCTAAATCAAAAAACAAACAAACAAACCCCAAAAAAGTGATTTAGGAAAAACAAAAAAAGTCACTAAAGTTGAATAAATATAAGGGTAAGTGAAGCAGTATCACTTTAAAAATAAAATGTACAGAACATTTCTGAAAATTTGAATTGTATAGTTTCCTAGACTGAGACAGGAAGATCAATCTCAATGGTGTCTGTACTTTAAATATGAAGCTGGAGCCAGGATGGATACTTGAAGCAGCAAACCTGACTTTGTGTCAACTTTGTTTAGTCAGTACATTGTAATTTCAGGGAGAGATATGTGTTGGAGTTATTATTGCAGCATTTCTATGCAGCATTGTCCTGCAGGAATGAGTCCTGAAACCCAGAAATAAGTCAGCTTTTTTCACTTCCAGTTCCCTCTGCTTAAAATCAATGAGTTTCTATAAATGGGTTTTTGATTAGATGTCTGAAATAAAGTCAGGCATAAGATATCTTGAAAAACATGTCTACAATACAAAATCTGTCAATAGTGGATTTTGAAGCTTTTACATTATAAAAGGTGGCTATATAAGACTACAAAACGTCATCATGTCAAATCCGCCTTTCGCTTGGTGGTGGTGCCGTGAAGTCATGTGACCGGGGTGTAGTTTGTTTACAGCCTAACTTTTCCGTTTTACTACTGCCGAATGTATTTACTCCACAAATCATGAAAGTGGTGGTTATTTGTTAAGATTATCTTGCTGAAGAAAACATGTAAGTATCATAAAATGTGTTTGCCACAGAGTTTATGTTCTGTTTTAATGTGTCCAGTATTCGTCTCCCTCCTGATTGGATTTTTCTTTTTGAATTTTAACATACCCTTGATCCACAAATGTGGGGGGTAAAACCATTACAATAACCTTGTTCACAAAGGAATGTTTAATTCCAATGGGTAAATTCCATCTCAGTCCTAGACACTACTAACATGTCATTATTGTACATGTGGGGGAAAACTGATCTAAAGCCCTGCTGGGAATGTTTATCCTCCTCTAAACACCACAGACACTAGCTCAAACCTCCATCTTATCAATCTATGCTCTCACAGATTCCATAACTTCAGACCCCTTTGTTTAATTTTCTAGCCTAAATATATCTGACATTTTGCAGATCTTTGTGTAACTAATTATAGTCTGAGGAATCTCCCTTCAAAACAAAGACTCTTTCCCCGAGCAACCATTTTATCAAGTTTCCGTGATGCTCCAGCTCCTCTGGGCATACACCCATCCTTATCTGAATATCGAGCGAAGACGCCCAAGTGGATGGCTTTTTATTCATGATGACAGGAGAGGGCGGGGCGGCACTGGATCCAGCTGCGGATCGCAATCACTCTGCCACTCAATATCTTACAATATTAAAGCACTTTGTTCACCTTTGTGCACCATTTTGTACAATAAAAAGTTATTAGAGAGGGAAAATAAAGCTTTCGGGATGAAGAGTTCACACTAAGATGTACTGGACTGTCGACTTCTGTCTCATAACTGTCTGTGAACTATTTCTCTGTTGTGGAGCAGTGAATTCAACCAATTACAGCTAACAAGCCACGATGGCTTCCTCCAAGGTCAGCACTCTCAAAAGTGCTTGCTGTGGGTCAATGGCACAAATGTGCAGGTAAAAGTTCACCAAAGTTGAGCTCAAGAAGAAAATATTTGGATTTACTTTGTCCCCGCAAGAGAATCCACCAACTGCTGCAATTCAATTGAAATGAATAAAGATTGCTGGTAAATGTCATCATTTGACATGCTGGTGACTGATACAGTGTGAAGCCTAATGTGTCCTTCAATCAGCTATAGCATCATCAGGTCTCCAGTAGTACACATGTTTCAGACGCCTTTCTAACCCAATCAGAGCACATAATTGAAAAGATGGAATTTTGGGACCTTAAAATGTGCAGCCTATTAGCTGACATGGGTTTTACTTGCAGAGATTGTCTTAAAGAGACAGTGTGGAGGATTTGGTGGCATCTAGCGTTGTGGTTGCAGATTGCAACCAACTGAATAGCCCTTTGGTCACTCCTCCCTTTTTGAGACTGGGGTAACTTGAGCTGCCGAGTGCAAAACCACAGTATCGCCGTTTGCGTTACTGTGCGTTACGTAAAAACACGAAAGGCTCTCGCTATAGAAATTGATTTGTCTATTCTGGGCCACTGTAGAAACATGACTGTGCAACACGGTGGACTCCAATGTAGATAAGAACTCATTCTAAGCCAACAAAAACATAACGATTCTTAGTTTCAGGTGATTATACACATGTGAAAAATGATGATGTAGAGAATGACACAGCCTGATGAGGCAATAATTAATGTCCAAAGCAGCTTATGACAAAATAATGTTTCTTTATGGGTGATGTAGTTGACAGTAACTTAACTCAGTTATTCTACCTTTTAACAATAGTATAAATCTTTATTATCTTTACTAATATTATTCATAGGGAATGTATAGTCAATTCTGTGCTGGAGTCTCCCTGAACCCTATCCCTCCCATACATCTAGACAGGGACAAGGAGAGGAGAGGTAATCAATCAATGAATCAATAAACATTTTGGTCATTTATATCAGCCTCCTGTACGTTATGTGGGGTCTGGCACTTAATGCAGGTTGTTCTGCCGCTGGTGCTCCATTTTTAATTGGTGTTTTTTGCTTCATAATGGTAACTGTGGCTTCTCCAGATCTTTCTTCTGGCATCACAGCAATAACAGCCCTTGCATGGTATGTGTGACACAGCAATTCTCCTTGTGACTGATGCTGTAATGCACAAACTTATATAAAACTGTTGTTAGCTCTTGTGTCTGAGAGCCCATGAACAGACGATGTGTCATCACTGAAAGACAGACTTTGTTGAGTCCTGGAAGAAAACTTTACCTGTGAGATGTGACCTTTTTGTTGAATCTGTTACGATACGGCTTTTGTACTTTTCCTACACCCTTTCACAAGTCATGGAATCTTTTCTGAAAAAGCAGTGGTCTCTTTGAAACTTTCCCGATGGTCTTCTGTTTGAGCTGCCAGGTTGTTGTTTTTACAGTTGGTGTAATGGGACTGTTTTTTACGTGAGTGATGCATGTTCAATTGAAGTGTTTTTTCCAGGACTTAACTTCCGACATTGATGCTCTGTGGTTCTATCTCAGGGCTTTATTTAATCCCTTAAAGATTGTAATACCAACCTTCAAGCTCCCAAAGTATCATTCACATGACTTCCAGACTTCTTATTAAGGCATGTTTCATCCTCCAGACACCACCTCTGTTTTTGAATCAAAATGATGTACTCATTCCACACTCAAGGAAATGTGAGCAAAAGTTACAAATGTCATGTTGAAACCAATCATAATACACTCCAATAAATAACGTTTAGCCATGCACACTTGCTATGTCTTTGATTGGAATTACAGGCCTGAAATTCTCAATATATTATATTGGAGGAAGTAGTATTCAGACCATTTACTTTCGTAGAATGTCATATTCTAAAAACCCAAAGTCTTGCATTGAAAATCACCAACCCGACTTTTGTAGTAGATAAATTGGAGCTAATTGTAACTGCTTTACATAGAAATGCATCATATTTTAAAGGATCATTACATGTATTTCTGCTGCAGCAACCCAATTATTCAAGCTTTGTCTTAGCTTATTAGTTCCACTTCACTTGCCATGACGCTTGCTCATTTTATGGCTTAGACCAAACATCCTATTAACGCAGTAACATTAGGAGCATATTGTGGCCTAATTTGCAGAGGACTGATGTGGAATTTGCTATATTGGATAATAGCATTATTAGTTAATTTGCTGCAAATTGTAATGAACCTGTGTGGTGATTGATAGGCCAGCGGTGTTCCACTGTTCATTAGAAGCTGTCACGGATTGATGTTGTAACTTTCTAAAGGCCAGTGATGAGGGTTATAATCATGAGTCAGCCACAATCTGTTTTTCAGGATTGCTTGGCATTGGCTTATCTAGTGTTTGAGTGAAACCATGATAGTGTATAATCAACCTCTGTGTCCACAGTGATGAGCCTATTGTTTTCCAGTCCGTTTCCTGCAGGGTGACAGAAGGAAAGTGTAGGCGGCTCTATTATCAGGAGAGTGGTTTTACCCTTGCTACCAAATATAACCCACATTTGTCTTTTTGCTGTATCACTTTTTCCACCTTTATATCAGGGTTATGAGTTGTAAGCTGTTATTCTTGAGAAAGAGTCTCTGATAACAGGAAGACAATTGAAAGGATGTATAGCCTCGGTCTAGTATTATATACAAGAATGTAAATCACACATCACCATTATTTGGGAGTTTGTGATTAACTTCACTGAAATGTCTTACAGTATGCACTGTACTAATGGCAAGTATGCATCTGTTACATGATGATAAATGAATGTTAAGTTGATGTGCATATGTTACCATTCTCCAGGATGGATGGAAATACATGTAAAAACGTTTTGTTCAGAATTCATCCACAGACAGTTCTAGGTTTTGCCAACAGGGGGTGCCAAAAGGTTTAACAAAGTATTTTAGCATCTACTTGATTTAACATGTAAGAGTAGGCTGCTACTATAATACTGCTACGGTATACTAGAACAGGTATTATAGGAGACAGCTGGGCATGACTAAAATAAACACGTTTACAAGTACATTTACCCAAGTACTGAGCTTTAGTACAACTTTGAGGTACCTTAAGCCTACTTGAGCATATTCCTTTTAAGCTACTTCATGCTTCTGATACTTTATCTAATAGGGAATATTGTACTTTTTACCACACTACATTGATCTGCCTGCTTTGCAGATTGAGATTTTAGATCAATATCATAAATCAATAAAAATGTGTATATATATATATCCATTTCATAACATTCTGGAAGGGTCCTTCCTTTTTTTATTAATTGAGAGTTAGCTGTTAGCTTCTAAGCTGACCTTCAAAATAGCTGATAGCCAGCCACAGCTATTTAGGGAAGTTATTCTAGTTACACTACTGTCTTTCAAAGATAAGGTGCGTCAATTGTGAATGAAAGTCATCACAAGTTAATATTTAACATTTAGGTTTGGATCTTTTTTCTTCTTCTCCACAACATGCTGCAGTCCAGTACGTCTGAAAGTCATGAAGGTGTAATGGCCCTTCAAAATGCAAAGTAAGGAAATAAGATTTTTAGCTATGTGGCTACTTGCGATTATCAGTGTCCAGACTGCAGACCATGAAGCCTATTTAGCGCAGATATTTTTTCCAGACCTGCTTGTAACTAGGGAAGAAAATGCAGACTTTACCTTTATTGCAAACGTTACATTTAGGAATGCTATATCTGATTCATTATTTTTGCGGAGAGCAGCATGAAACTCATATCAGATATCTATTAATCTGTATCAAGTGAATTGAGCAGATATTAATCAACACCTTTTCCATCTTATTCATCCATTGGTCATTAAGTCAGACCACATTTTTCACACAGGAAATGGGCAGCTAAAAAAGAGACAGGACAAAAGCTGTAATATAATTCCGCTGACTAATTATAGATTTGAAGACGTGGGTGTAGCTAACACACAGCACATCTATTGTGCGGACTCTATTCAACATGAAATGGTCAGACTATCCAACATATTTATAGTTTGGCTTTTCAGGGTTCAGAGACGCAAGTTTCCTCTGTTTGTTCACTGTTTCTAAGTTTAATATGAGTGATGAATCTGCGTCGTGGAAAAACACAAGAAAGAGGAGGACATGTACAACATGTTCAAGAACATAGTGTTTCTGTGACTAGTACCATATCCAGAGGGAACTATACTGTATGGTCAGTCAGTAGCAGGTTTGGGGCTATGTTCCTAATCATTGAAATGTTAATTAATATTATAAATCTTGTTTTGTTTAAATCATGTTTTCACAGCTTCGGTCCTGATCCGTCATTTTTTAAATGTGTGTGGATGAATTCCTTGAATTTTAGTCAATTAATAGTGTTTCTAAAAAAAAAGAAGTTTAGCTGAGGATTGATAAGACACGTCGGAGGGGGAAGAAAACATGACTGGAGCACACTGATTGAGTTGCAGCCTTTAACAGTGCAAACACACCAACATTTTAACACCACTCTGTCTTCATCAGAGTCAACATGGACAACGACAATAGGCAAACACAAATATAGCCAACCCAAAACAGAAGTACACTTGTCATTGGATAATGGGTTGAGCAGGATTTAATAACAATTTATAAAACCTGTTAGAAAGGGCTTTATAGAGTGTCAACAGAGACAAGTAGCAATCATAATCATGAAGCTTTCAGAAAATGATATGGCCATGAAAAGAAAATGAATTTAGAAAGTTTGAAAGACAGGATTTGAGGGAGCACTCTGGCATATAAAGGCTTAACAGTTCACCCCAAATATTGAATGGTGTGTAAGTGATGAGTAGCATCTTAAAAGGAGTTCAAGAACTCTTTTGGAAACGTGTGATAGAATTGATGTGATATTTGATAGAAAAGGCATTGGTGGGGCGAAATAAGTTCATTACACTTATACATGTTCAGAACTGTATCACCTCCTCTTTCACTTGAATGCTATTACCCCAGCATTTTAACAATAAAAGATATGTCTCAGTGTCGTAAACCTCCAGCCTCGGCCAGTGACCCAGCAAAAACACTTTGAATCATTAAAAGAGTTACTATAATTAAATACAGTAAGAGGGTGGGGAACCCTGTCTGGGGCAGTAAAACTATAGACTGGGTCCACCTAAAGGTCACTGGTTTGCTTTTGTGTGACTTTTCTCTCATACACAACAGTTCCCTTAATGGAGGGCTGTTAAACAGAGTGTTCAGCAGAAAAAACAACAACTCCAGACTGGGAATGGCTATGGCAGCTATTCTCACAGCAGGCAGCGCTGTGTGGTGTGTGCACTTCATAATACCAGGCAAACAAAGGACTGTCAATCTAACAGCTAATAATGAAGAAAAACAACTCTGTCTGTAATTAGTCCTGGGATTAGATAAATGGCTTTGTTAAGATGATCTGTGGATTGTTTGTTTCCAGACTTGTTCATTAATGTATTCACTCTACACACTGTCTACACTCAGTGGCAGAGTCTTTGCCAGCCCAGTAGATGGCAGACAAATCTCTGCCTCTGATCTGTGCTCACACCACGTAGTTCAACAAATGGCCAGAAGATATCACAGTATTCAAACTTTTGATTGTTGAGCCTTCTGCAGAGCAAAATCTCCACCAATAACGTGTTCAGGTAAACTGGGACAGGTAAGATAAAATGGGACAGTCCCTTTCAAACTATATTTCCATAATCTTAACACTAAAAAGAGAGAGACATGCAAGTGTGTATACATGCACAGACACTGACATTGTGTGTGTGTGTGTTTATGTGTGATATGGACAAATGTCTGTGTCTGCTTGTAACAATCATGACTATATGGAATATATTGTGGTTTTTTGGTGACAAAAATACTTTAACTGTCTGAGACAGTCACTCAAAACCCTTTCCCATTAAAAGGGTGTATTCTGAAAATATTTTTGGTTTTAAGTCAATAAAATGCCACATCCTACAACCATTTTTACTGTCATACCCATGTTGTTTTAGCTTTATGGTCTACGCCTTTTACCAAAAAACAAATATTAACATGCCACACAAGTTCTGGGACCAGAGATTTTGCCCATCCTAGTTATCTCAGATCAATCACAACTATTGTTCATGTACATTCGTAGCAATAACACGTTTGGTGATTGGCTGCTACTATTTAAAGTGCGCAATATGTAAAACCATATTTGTCCCATTTTAACTGATGTCCAAAATAATAATACTTGACTTCACTCAAATCTTGATATCTTTGTATTACAAATTAACTTTTTAAAGACAATGTAGTGTTGCAAACCTCTATGCAAGACCACAAATTTTCCTCAAACTAAACATTTCAAGTGATATAATCAAGTTACCTTGTCCCCTCTCACTTGATTGTGTCTCACGTTGTGGATCTGCCTGACTATAATCATGACGACTGTCTTTTCTTACCTGACCTGCAGCATCACTGCTCCTCCATCACACATAAAATAGGTTATTAATATACATAACAACAGTCCCTATATAATACAGTAATATAATACATGTTTAATATGATTATTTATATAATACGGTAGTATAATACTTTCCGTATTTAGTATTATTCTCCAGTTAGTCTAGTATGATTCATACCCATTAACTTGGGTATTTATTATTTTTATGTATTAATAATTATTAGAATGTTCTTGCCATGTTTACCATTATGTGTTGCTAATTTTATCCAGTCAGGATCTGTCATCTGTTAAAATGCTCTTAATCTACTAATTTAGTGGTGGAAAATCCACTAACATGCTTTAATGCACATGTTCATTTTAATCAGTTGTGCTGATAATATACAATCTCTTTCTTTAAACGTCTTAACTTCTAAAAGTCCATCACGAACGTTTCCGCTGCAACTCTATACGCGACTAACTTTCGGGAACTACCGTGAGGCTCCATGAGCATGAGCCGCCATTGCTGTAAATAAATAAAGGTCCCATGGAGTGAACGGAGATTACGTGACTCTCATTAAACGGCTCTGGGTTTACTCTCCAGGTGGGGGAAGCAACGGCGGCTCTGCTAAGAAGTGCGCATGCGCAACATTATTTAATCTCCCTACAGAGTTAACATGCAACAACGTTTGACAGCAAAGTATTAACAAACATTTAAGCGGCTCTCTAGACATTTTTGTGTTGAATTCAGTCGATGCTTGTGTGCTTTATCTTGTCGCCCGCTTACAGAAAGTTACTTTTTGTGACTTTATTTGAGTCAAAAGGTAGTTAGTGAAGCTAGTTCCGCCTTTGCTTTCTTCTCCCTGTGATGGACAACAGCAGCGACAAGTGTCAGAAGTAATCAAGGACGAAATACAGGAAAAACAAATTACGTCTCCTGCCTTTTTTTCTGGATACACTTCCACACAAATCAACAGGTTACAAAGAAAAGGTGAGTAGCCTCTATGCGCCATAATACACCCGTCTGTTTTAATGAAGTATGAGCTAATTCACGTTAGCTAACAAGGCTAATGCTAGAGTACCTGTTGCTGGCTCTGACTTACTTTAGCTAGAGGATTAGCATTATGGCAGTGCTCTTTGTAATGCGTCTCTATCTTTAGCTCGCAAATCTAGTGTGGGTCGGGAAATTACAAGGGACATAGTATACACAGGGACACCGAAAAAAAGCAGTGTAAATATCTGTATTCAGACTGTGTTACAGTGAAGTTACAGTCTTTAACTTTTCCCAATTTAGCATATCGCTACCTGTAACCTTAACGTTACCTGTTTGGTGTTAGCTCGTGGATGTACACGTGAGTTTAGATAGTCTGGATACCTTAATGGTTTATCATAGTGGACGTTTTTCAAGTCCCTTAACAGCTGTGTGAATGTTAAGCCCCATTTCATGTATTTATGTGTTTTGTAATTCTCCTAAACTTGCATCCTAGATGTCACCGAGTCCTCAGACCTTTTTTGAATGGCTGCTGTAGCTTTTATATTACATTACAATGGCTTCAGGTGTGAATTATTTGGCTTGGAAAGGGAAGCAACTTGTCTCCATGTGAAATCATTCCCCTGCATTCCATTCACAGGCCCGTCTACTTGTCCCAACAAGTACCAAAGTGCTGTTAGTACCGACTGAAACTGGTAATACGCCCTATAGGACACCACAGGACTCTTTTTGACAAAGAGGAGCTGCAGCTTTATTGTATTTGTTCTAGATAGGCGGCATTGTTATCGGGTCAGCCATGTTATTGTGCTTTGTATACGGATAGTGGAATGTTGCATCCGAGAGGGACAACACCTCGAAGAGGTGTTTTGTAAATCTTTGTCTCAATCTAGATGCTGAAAGGTGGGTAACACTTTTGCAATGAGGTTGTGAAGTTGATGGGGCATGTTGGCATTGCTTTTCAGAGAAATAGACACCTACCATGGCTCATATACGTGTAGTCTTGTTTGCAATAACACCGTGTATGTATGGCAGCTATCAAACCTGTTGGATGCCATGTTTTTACCTCGGCAGAATAGATAAATGCTTTTATTTAATTCATCTGTTGGTGAGGATATCTCAGAAACGTTTAATGCAAAACGTTTTTTTGTAAAGGTTGGTTTTTGCCAAGATATAAGCTTCTATTGCATACCCAGCAATGATTTCTTAACATTATAGGATAGGAGTCGTTCATCATTTGCGCAAAAAATACATATTTCTGGAACTTCTCCACGTTAGACGATACATAACAGTACTGTGCAGCCTCGGAGGAAGTGTGCCCTGATTTCTAGGACATTTTGAGATGGGGAACAAACTATAAAAGTGTCTATTTGGTAAAAACAAGCTGCTATGGTGGGTACAGTAGGAATCAATAGAGAATGGATGTGCTCAGATGTTCATTTGTTTGAGCATTTCGATCTTGTGGATCTGTGTGGGACTTATGTAATCAGACGCCATTATCAGCTAGCTGTCGGCAGTGGGTCATTGACATCCAAGCGAACTCCAGCTTGGTTCTCCATGTAGTGATTGCCAAGTCAGCAGAATGAGCGATGGCTGATTGTACTCTGCTCTGCAGTGCTCCATTCTCTTTTCTCCAATGAACTGGGAGATCTTAATGAGCTAATTAGGAGCTTACAGTGAACAAACATGATTGTGTAAAATTAATGAATGCAGTGCAAACGGAGCACATCTGACTTTTCAAAAGCATTGTGTCAGCTAGAGTATGAAATGCCTCTAAAGTGCATCACTGAGCAATCTCAAGTTATGATTACTTTGCTCAGGCAACATGATTGGTTGTACTGTGGCTGTGCAGTGTGCTTTGATTTATTAGAGTGAGTTACTCCCTGCTTACCAATGTCCTCTTTTACCCACGATTTTATTCTCAAAGCATTGTTTGAAGAAATATGAACTTTTCTTTGAAAAATAACAAAAGAAAATCTTACCCTTTTCTCACAATCATGTGATTATTTCCTTAATAAAAGATCATTCATTATTGTGGAAAGTAAAAATAAGGGTGTTTTAAGATAAATACAAATGCATTTAGAAACTGAAATGAAGCTTTGTTCTTGCATGATTACTAAATATACAAAAGTCTTTAGCAATATAATACCTCATGGTCCGCCTAGCATTATGATGCAAACATGCACAACATAATGGCCAGCATCTTGTTCAGGATCACTTTGTAGTTTGTGTTTTGTTCTGTTATTTGACATTGTCTTGACATTTTAAAGCAAACGCTAGTGCTCTTGCTCTATACGGGCACATTGTAACGGAACATCCAGATAATTTCTACTCAGAAGTCAAACAATTTTTGCTTCATGCGCCACTGAACAAGTTTCACAGAAATGACAGGAGCCGGCCTCCAACGCCGTATCCAGCTCTCTTTATTCATCCTTGAAAAGGACAGACACTTGACTTAAAATACTGAAATATCAGCTGTTCCTGATCCTGTTGCCAAACCTGAAAATCTGGAAGCCATTTTGCCCCCACTGTTCTTAAAATTGTACTCCCGTGTTGTCTACTTCTGAGAGATCCCATGTGGGTGCGGTTCACAAAAGGCGGGGAAGCAATTGCTTGAAACGGGACAAAAGATAACATCTCATCTCCTGCTCAACCTTTTGGATGCTGTGTGAAATAACGATGAGACTGCATGTGAACCTGTGGGTTTGTACATGTTCACACGGTACTCAGCCGCTCTAGTTTACTGGCTTGTATGGACACAAAGTGGTGCACATTAACCTCACCTCTGTGTTTGCTTTGCTGCATCGGCTAGTTGTCGTCTGGGTCCGGTGCTCCAGGGGGATATTCGAGAACAGAATTGGGTTGCAGTGGTGCTGAACTTTATCGAGTGAATTATTTGTGAGTTTAAGGACGTATCGGCTTCTCTCTCTTTACGAGCAGGTTGCTAGCAATCAATAATAAATGGAGTTTCATTTTGGTAATAAATTATTATAGCTGAGACAGTGTATTAGAGTAAGTTATGCCATATAAATCCAGATTTGTTCATCATGCAACTGCAGTTCCAGCAGTTTTTCTCTTGCATGTGACCTGTTGGCTACTTGTATGTATTTTTTTGACTTCATCATCTGCTCTGTAGATGATTATTCCTGTGGATGTTTCAGGGAAAACCTAAGGCTAATATTTAGCAGTGACATACACACAGGAGTAGTGGATACTAGCCTCTTAATGGATCTTTTTGAGTGGTGTTCAGTGCTGACGTGTAGTCTTGCTTGCAGCTGTTGAGCATGTGCTTTGTGTACACTGTACACCGAAACTTGTCAAACCAGTTGGACTGAACCAATGCTGACAAGGCAGAGGGTTGTCTGCTCCTGAGAAAGCTGAAACTAGCTGCTGTAAAAGTGCCAGTTTCCTCTTTTAATTTCTATGTGAGGTAATGAGGAAGGAAGTTGACTATTTGTCCTCCTGTTATAGTTCTTCCTTGTATATTTTACAGGTGTGCCGTAATCACTTTGCTGTTTTCCTGCTGGAACCAGAAATCGCAGCCAAATCTCACGGATGGCGTTTATGGGGAAGATTTTATCGACGATCGATGATCTTCAGTAGAAATAAGTTGGTGTAACAAGACAGCCTTTTATAGCTGAATAAAGAAGCCAAACTAATATTGTCTTATTGCACTTGTATTTCATCACAACTGCCTTTTTCTATAGCTGAATTCACAGAGAAACAGCACTTTATCAATCCTTAAGAAGTTGGCCTATTCCAGCTGATAAGAAGGTGGAATACTTGCTTGCCAGGCTACACACTCTCTTTTCTGCTGCAGTGTACACATTGTGCAGCCTGTTCAGTCACACAGGCTTTCAAGGGACTTTTGACATTCCAAAGTGCAGCCTGATACTGCCGTTAGGACCGTCCCCCGTTTGTGCGTGATCGAGCTGCACCTACTGATTTTGACCAATCACAGGCTGGGCCATCATTTGAAAAGTTGCTGTGTAAGTAGCTGGGAGAGTCGACACAGATCGTCTTCATTTTTTGTCAATGTCGGTTTCCTATCTGTGCGTGTAATCCTGATCTTGACCCTATGATCGTTCTGATCTTGACCCTATGATCGTTCCCCTCTTTCTTAAAGCGACAGGACATTCAAATTGTGACTTTGTAACTAAATAGTGTTGCGTGTTGCCATCAGTTCCTTTTTAAAGTCATTTAATTGCTTCCCTGCTGGTAATCATCTTTATTTCCCATTTGAAGGCAGATGGTTCTGAACTGTGGGGAAATGTTTCGTCCCAGACTTGAGAGTTTGGACAGTACTGCTCTTCTTTGATGTGTGATTGACAGATCATTGATCAGCTAGTTAAATGATTTGCTGACCGCTGCTGAAGAAAGCAAGGACCATGACAGTAGAAACCCAGCTGAAGCTAATTAGGTCAGACTAAGTCAAGTCTGGTTTAAGTTTGAAACTTACACCCCCTTTACACCTCGCCTTAAAATGTGTTTTGGGTGATCGGATGCAATTGGATAGTGCTTGACCACATGAAAGTATCGGTGTTTGTGGAGACGCATATTAATACCAGGTGTAAATGTAAATGGGTTAAATCGTATCATAGTAACTCATACAATACCTATTTAAACCTTCTTTATGCAACAGACTTACCTGAAAATAAGGTTTACTGAAGTAATCCTGGCTTAACAGCCTTCAGGTGAGCTTTTCAAATGAACTGTAACTGAGCATCGAGATGTGTTAGCTCCACATATTTCACTGTTCTAGTGGAAGCTTTGGGCAGGTGTGATGCCAAACAGCTTGTTAACATCACTTAATTAGCAGGTATCTCTACCTGTCTCTGCTACACACACACACTGTGAAACACTGAGCTCGTTTTGCTCTTCATTGGTTGACATGTTAAGGTAATTTGCACTATTTAGTTGCAACAAGCATCGTGGTTTATGGACTTCAATAAAAAACAGGTTTCATTTTAGTTACTCAGAACTTTGGTGTATTTTCAGTCTTTTTAGATGATTCTTTTATGCGATTGGGTAATTAGTTTGCTTAATAGTCTCACAGTTTTCACAATTGATTTCCAGTCAGTGTGTGAGTTAATTAGAGCACTATTTTGTCTTTGGCTAACACAACAGAGCTTTGTTCAGCTTCCCCATTAACTGCAGAGAACATCCAATCTGTTGAAGTGCCCTGAGAGCCTTTCACTGACTTACTGACTAATAATTGAAATCTTTAAAGTCTTCAATGATCGGAATAACTTTTGTTAAGTTTCTATAAAGTTTAACTTTAATATCAGCTGCTCTTGAATGCCGTCATCCCCGAACCACTCAAACTTTATTTTTGATGAGATTATCTTTCATTCCGGTGTGTTCTTGTGCTGTACGAGCTGTGATTTAGATTGTTTTCACTTGTTGATAATCTGTTTTTAAAAAAAAACTTGTTTTGTTCATTTGTTTCAGAAGCTGCTGACTGCTGAGTTTTGGACACCGTGATGGAAAATCCTGGTAAGAAAATGTATAATTTGTAGATTTAACACTGTAAGCATCTCATACTTTTTTGTATTTAATTGTGGTTTATAGCATACATATGTCTGCAGATTAAAAACATACAAATAATCTGAGTAACGTTTGCATAAAACTATAAAACAGACCTCAGTGTAATTTGAGTTTAAAACATGTGGGCTGTAGTGAGACTGGTGTTATCTCATCGATAGTATCATGATGACAGAAAGTGGTGAGTCAACAAACCCAGTACTGGGTTATGAAGCTGTCCGTTAAGGGGCGGGCCCTGTCACGCATTGTTCTGTTGACACTGCAGCTCTCGCCCAGAGGACACACCTGTAGGTTAGCAGAGCTGACGGGTTCTCTCGCTGTCACTCGTGGCCTCTATTTCACCTCTGTCCTCGATCACTAACGGACCTCAACATACCATCGTATACACTCCTTTAGCGCAGAGGAGCTTCTTTCCTATTGGCCGGACAGTTGCAGTGTATTTGCTAGTGGGGATATACCTAAAGATGGCTGTTCAGTCTGAATGTATTCGTGAGTAAACCTGCTTTTTATCTGATGTTAAATGCTGAGGATTTATATTTCAGGTCATGTAAACTGTGATGATCTTTTTTTTTTTTTTTTTTTTTACACTGACAAATTAGTCTCTGTTGAAATATTGGTTATAAAATGATTGTGACAGTATTGAAATCAAATGGTCAGTTATTGCTCCGGTCCATTGAAATGCCAACACGGGACAGGGCACAGCTCCCTTTATAGGCTACTGGGCCAGATAAAGACAGCTTGATCTACTCATCCCTGCCTGGTCTTGTGTCCGAGTATTAAAGATAAACTGCACGTCCTCCTTGGCCTTTTTTCTTAAAGTGATAACATGGCTGGTTGGCAGCAACACTTCACATGTCCTTGTAATTTGATCTGAAAGGGCAGTCATCTAAGCGTGTTGGCTTGTGTTAACATCATATCAGTATTTCAATGTTTTGGGGTTGTCACGATGACACATTATGATAGTATTTGTGTGAGTCATGTTCAGAGTGGATTGTTTACAAGCCTGAAAAAAAAAAAACGAAAACGTATTTGTCTCCATCTGCTGCTGAGTGACAAAGATTTCAGTGTCATGATGGGTGATAATTTAGAAGATGTCGTAGTTTGTGATCCTTCTGTTTACTCATGGTTTCCTGCATTGTTGTCCTGATTACGGTCCTTTTACTAAAAGGCTGCGTTGTTGTCCTGCATTCCTCACATTTTTGTGTCAGGAGTTGTGCTCGCATGCTGTAGCTTTGAGTGAGCAACGGTGATGTAACATTTCATGATGGATTTAATTTAGTTATAGCTCACTCTATCACTCCTTACTAAACCTCTTCCTATTTTGACCTTTTTAAACTAAAACATTCCAATCTATTACATCCTAATGTACTACCAGTAGTATACTTTTTAAGGAATTGTATTAATCTTATACCCCCGTCATCAACATGTTATTACGCTGGCTTGTCCTTTGAGTAAACGTAGTTCTGTCTTATTAGCAGTTTCTCAGAAGGCTAACATCCTTATTCCTGTTTTCATTTGTATCTCTAACATGCAGGGAGGACCTCCTCTTCCTCCCACACACTGATTACATATAACCTGATCACACAGTGCTCTAATAGAAATGTTCAGACATAGATTGCCTGGCTGCCTCGTGTCTGTCTTGCATGGTGGATGTGTGTGATATTAAGGCCTCTAGTTCAGGCTTTGTGTCTGCTCAGGTTGTTAGTATTTGTTTGGCACTTTAAGATACTCTTAGATGTGTTTCAGAAAGATTGAGAGACAGTGTGTGAAAGTAAGGAGCAGATGTTTTAATAAAAACATTCATACCCATATAGGGAAATATATCTGTAGTTGTAAAACTGAGTTGCTACTATCTACTAGAAGTGTCATCGGTTCGCACATGCGTTTCATAGTTTGAAAGGACAAACCCTGGAGAGTCATTAGACACCACCGCCGTGTCACTTCCTCTTCTCCGGCTTCGAGCTCCGCCTCGGATCGGCTCACCTTCCACTTCTCGAGTTACCTCACCCTGCGGAGTCCGCCCTTCAGGGAGTCGTGTTTTGTTTGTCAGCCTGTGAACCGGTGCTAGCAGGGGGGGCCCACCGCATTGCAAATCCCTCGAGGCTCGATGGCTCGAAAGCTTAAAGCTCAAAAATCTGCTCTCTGGAATGAAAGGCATCTGCCGGATTACCTTATTGACGTACCTTATTCATGAAGTCAGAGCTCCAAGAAAGGGAGGGACCTAGGAACTTAGAGTGTGTTTGTGTTTTAAAGGGAAAGAAGGAGGGAGGAAGCAGGGGGGGAGACCAAATCAGGCTGAAGGGTGGGGGAGAGCAAGACTGTAGAGACAAGAGATAGACTAAACGAACACAAGTGAGCAGTCGAGGCGTTCTTGAGTTACAGGAGCTCTATGTCTTGTTGGAGGAGAGCGAGGTGGCGTTAGGTTTTCCTCTCCTGCCTCTGGCCTCGGGAGAGGCAGGGCCCGACAGGCCATCAGGGACGGGAGCCGTAGCATGGGACACAGTGCTAGCAGTGAGACTGTGGCCCAGCAACCAGCCCAACACGACGCGGGTGAGTCAAAGGACCAGAAAGCTCGGCACTGAATGGTTTTGCCGTGAACATGTTGACTGGGTTTTTTTTAGATGGGTAAACAGCCGGGCATGTTTGCGTTTGTTCACAGTGGAAACGCCAACAAGAGGATACTGCGTTCAGGTGTTTTGTAGAGTAGAGAGAAACTAGAAGGCGGCAGGATCACACGGGTATAGAAGAATGTGTGCAGATGGAATGTGGTGATTGTGAAACGTTCAAACCACACAAACATCTCTCTGTCTGTACTCGGCGCTCCTCCTCACTGTGGACCCTTTTTCTGAAAAAGACAAGATTTAGGGCTACAAGGCACCACCTCACACCTGCTCTCCCCCATGAGGATCTGGCTGCTGCTGTCATTTCTATTCAAATGACTTGTCTTCTCAAGTCATATTGTAGTCCACAGGTGTAAAGAGAACCCTGAAGTCTCTCTTGTTACGCTAATAACGGTTCAAACTTTCAGAACCTGTTTTTCCTGTCAAAATGCAGATCCTCTTTCAAGTGCTATTTGCACACCTACGAATTCTCCTTAATAATACAGTTTGCAGCTGTTGGAATTGAGCAACTGAGTAACACATGCCCCCTCCTGTCCGTCGCCTCTATTCTGCATAACATCACAGCCTGTAATGTGCTGACACTGAGCTGTTGATCACGGCCTGCTGTTAGTTAAGAGGAGCTGTTGACTTGTAAATCGTCGGAGTAATATTTGCTTTATATTTTACTGCAGGGCTTCTGGTCAAACACTTCTCGACACTCTTGCCTAAATGAAACGAGTAACATGATAACATCCTGTTTGCTGAGTATTTGCTCTCCATGCAGAGTGTATTTTTGCCTTGGGTGAACTATAAATGTCATGTGACTGGCATGAGTCATAATGGACAGCTTGACCAGAGGACTTGAAGGTACTGAATCGGAGCTTTTTGTTCGTAGACCTTTTAAGTTTGAATGGCTGAACATTCACAGAAGCCTACATGTTGTCACTCGTCTTAGGTTTTGATGAAACAAGCTTCCCCGTTTAGAATCACTTCATAGACGCATACCTATCAGTGTTTGGTCCGAGCATTGTACGATATTTCTCTCCGCTTGGCTTTCACCTCCTCTGTTCGGGGTCGTTGCCTTTTTTTAATTCTCTGGTGGTTCTGTGGAAAGCAGCCGTTTCAGATTGACATGCTCTACCGTACGGGGTCACCACATCACACTTTGCTTCTGTCACTGCCACACCACCACTCCCAGTTTAACAGCCGCTGGTGTCGGGGTCGGAAATAGCTGCGAGGGCCAGAACGTTGCACAGAGTTCACTGACCTCCCGTATGCCCGCATTTCAGCATTACACATACATGCAAGGGCCTGCTTCACCTCACACAGTGGTTAGATGCAACTAAACTAACATTGCTGCAACAGTGGTATATGGTTAAATGCCAGTTAACCAGCACTTGGATATGTGACTGAACTGTGGGTATATCATGGCAAAATCTGTCTGAACAGTCTCAACTCATTAAGATACATGTGTGCCAAACAAACATTTATGCATCAACACAGAAAAGCAGTGCTCACACATTAGAGGTAATGAACAGGGATGTTCTTAGAGTAAAGAATATCAAACAAGTTTGACGTACAACCTAATCCGACCTGCTTTTTCTGAAGCTTTGCCGTTTTTATCGGTAGTGGGAAGACAAAGGGCCAATTAAAAAGAAGGTCAAGGCTGAAGAGTACGCATCTTTCTGTCCTGCCGTGTGATACGAGATACAGTGTAGCGTCGCAATAGTTTGGAAATGCCTCGTGTCATGTTTGCACTACAAGTTGTAGTCTGGTCTGTTGGTTACTGTGTTGTGCTCTAGCTGTGCAGCCATTGCTGTGGTAGCAGAGTCGAACTGAACAGGTTTCCACCGACGGCGAGTACAGATGTTTTGGATGGTCAGCAGTTGCCCCCTTCTGACAGATAAAAGCATCCTATATGTGAATCTGGAAGTTATTTAGTCGCAGCATTATACTTTAAATACTGGTTGTGTCACGGAGAAGTAGACTGATAATCTGTCTGGGAGATACTGGAACACATCAGGTTCTGACCTCCTCTAAGGAGGACATGTTTTTGGTTTGGTTTGTTTGTCAGCAGGATAATGGAAAAACTACTGGCCTGATTTTCATGAAACTGGGTGAAGCATAGGTCACGAAATAACGCATAAAATTGGGTGCGGATCTAAATCAGGGAGCAGGCACACAAATCATTTTTCACTTCTGTTAAAATTGTGAGGGTATGGCCTTGGCAGAGGTCTGCTCTCTCAGAGTGTATTCATTCATTTCAAACCACTGTCACAATAAACTAAAATGTGTAAATGTCTGGTAATCATGTAAGCAGAGCTTTTCCTCTTTGTGGGTTGGTTGGGATTCTTCCTCCTGCTCTCTATTTACATCTTCACTCTCCTCATCCATCTCTGCCCAAATCACATTACCTGGCAATGCAGCTGAGATCCTGCGAGAATTACAAGATAATGTCCTATCGCCCCAAAACCCTACTATCTGCCAATATATCTTGATTACACGGGACATGAATGAGATGAAAGTTGTAGCTAAACGGAGCCTAACCCAGACGTTTATTATTGAAAGGGCTGTAGCCCACACATTACAAGCAGATCAGATTTGTCAGAGATAGAAGAAGGAATGGTAAAAGACGCCTTAGCTACAACAAGCTGGTCAGATGGAGCGCTGCAGGAAAGGAGTTTACTGCAATCTGGATGAGATCACACTCTTCTTATTCTATCTGACATGTGGAAAAAATTATTAGTTATTAGTTTAAACTGTATGGAAACTGCCAGCTACAGAAAATAAAAAATTCTGGACACTTATTCCTGATTGATCAAATTCTAGTAAGTGATTAATAAATCCCGCGTTAATCATTAACGCCTCCTGCTGTCCATTTAGTTCTCCTCCCTGACTCGTGATACATTTATCTCCGGCCTTGAAAAACTCATCTGCAGGATTTTATAGTGATTTGTAAAAGCTAATAATTCATGTTTAATCCCTCTAGTGAAACATGTGTGTGACAACCCCCTAGCATTTAATACCAGTCAGTGTGTGGTGAGACAGGTTAGCCCGTCCTCTGTTTGTTCAGCTGAAATCAGTCAGTTATGTTGTTGCTGGAAAGAAACTGGATCCCAGTTTTCACCTTGGTTTTCATCATTCCTCATATCTTGCCTCTACCAACCCAATTTGTCGCCCCTGTGGTGGGTGTCAGTTGTCCCCATTCATTCCATTAACCACGACTTGCACGTCTGACTGTGATCAGTGTTGTAATGTTAGAGTAAGGAATTGACTGATGACTGTTTTGATACTTTAATTATGTTGGTTCAAGTGCCAATAGCTGATATTTAATAATTTAATTTTATAGTTTGTATTCCAAAAGAAGTCATTTAATTCCACCTTACAACAGCATCACTAGACAAATGCAGAAGATGTTCCATGGTCCTTTCTAAACCCAGCACTACTGTGGCAGAAATCCCATTAATTCACACTCCCCTGTGAATGATACCAGAAGAAGCAGTGCCCATATTTCACCGTTATGACTGCTGAGGCAGCCAAGTCAGTGAGTGGAATTTGGACCGGCCTTGTTTTGATGTTTGGTCCTTTTTATCATGACAGAGGATTGAAGTGGCAGCTTCGAGCTGAGCCCTTGCCTATGTCTGGACAAGCATGCCTGGTCAGGAATCTAAAATGTGTCCGTTACAGCCACGAGAGAGGGACTGTTTAGTTTTTATGTTGGATGATTGTCTCTGGAAGCTAAAAATTAGGGTTTCTACTAAATCAGGTTTGGCCTGTACATCAGCCAGTCATCATAGCATCATATCTGACTGATGTGTTGGAAAATATGATAGTTGTTTCTAAACTAATATAAACTAGAACTGTCGTGTTTGCTATACTCGCAGGCCACCGGCAATTACTTGTCATCCGGATGTGGGCATTTAGTGAGACTGCAGATTAAGTTCCACTGTGCCCAATTTGTAAATAATATCTTGGTTTGTCAACATAGCTGGGACTTATCAGTTACATTCACATGAACACAATGAACTGTTCTGTTGACGAAAACATGACTATACTACATTTGTAATGAGCAGTAAATGCTGGTGTATTCTTGTTATTATTATTATTATTGTTATTATTATTATTATTATTATTGCAATGTTGTTCAGTCACAGCTTTTTGTACCTGTAGCTGATGTGTGACTGTAAGAGTGCGTATTGATCTCTTCATGTGTTACATTGTTTTGCCTCTTTAAAATAATCCTGTCGTGTTCATGCAGACGATGAGGTCGACCTGCAACACAGCACAACAGGGGGTGAGGAAGGAAACTCTGTTGGGGGATCACCTCCATCCAAACGTAAAGGCAAGTTCTCCAAAATGGGGAATATCTTCAAGCCCTGGAAATGGAGAAAGAAAAAGCCAAGTGAAAAGTTCGCTGAAACATCGATGGGTATGCTGGATGCAAGGGCTTCTTATTTCCCTCTGGTGTGTATGCTACATTATTCTGATTTCTTTGTGTATTTTATTTCTTTTTTCAGTCTTGGAAAGAAGAATTTCTGTTAGAAAAAGTCGCCAGGAGTTGATTGCCAGAGGGGTTTTAAAGGACATCCCAGAAAATGGTAGGTCAAGCTTTACTTGTTCTTGTTTAGCAATATTCTGCGGATGAATTGGCTCCATTTTTGATGACAATAACTGTATTTCCCTGCTTGTGTCTTCATGGGACAGAGAGCAATGATGTTAACCACTCCAAAGCCCCACCAGTGAAAAATGGGCACCCTGTGCCAATGGACATGGACAGGATGTCTGAACCAGGGGTGCGAGTGTCTCGAGGTGAATCTGACATGAAGGGGAGCACCCTCAGGCCGCCCCAAGTAGATGAACGTCGAAGCAGAGCGCCGTCCGACGCCTCCCGGAGTAACCGGGCACCTCTGGACGTGGACTCTCACACGCGGCTCGCTGTGGACGTGGACAAACGAAGCCGCCTTCCATCGGATGTCGACAAGAGAGGAGCATCGTTACCCCGAGGACCGCCACAGGACGATAGGTACCGCAGAGAAGAGAGGCGAGACGGCAAGGACGACCGGGAGGACAGAGGAAGGAAGAACAGGGAAGACGTGGAAAGAAGGGAGGGGGGAGTTGACCGCAGAGAGAGGCGAGACTGGAAAGATGATCGAGAGAGGAAAGATGAAAGAACAGAGAGAGACAATAGGGAAAGGAAGGATCGCGACGAGAGGGAAAGGAAGGATCGCGACGA
>NW_022280044.1:5578877-5585609 GCF_004355925.1 Anarrhichthys ocellatus | reverse complement strand
AAGGATCGCGACGAGAGGGAACGGAAGGATCGCGACGAGAGGGAACGCAGGGAGCATGATGATAGGAGGAACGACAGGGACAAAGATAAGGATCGGCGGCTTGAGAGGGAAAGGAGAGAGAACAGAGACGACAGAGAACTAGAAGACAGGGAGAGGAAAGACATGCGAGGCGAAAGAGACGACAGGGAGAGGAGAGATGACCGAGACAGGCGAGAAGACAGAGATAAGGACAGATATGATGACTGGGCCAAGAGGAATGAAAGAGAGCGACGAGATGAGAAGGAGCGGAGAGAAAAGCCAGAGCCTCAGCGGCCCGTGGATGACCTGCGGGCTATCGTCAGGCCCTTCTCTGAGATGGACTTGCGGCCTTCTCTACTGAAGACGTCCTCCGAGGACAACAAGAGGACTCGTCCAGCCTCGGAGGCTGACAGGAGTACGACCCTGCCCAGATACAACCAGGCGACAGAGTTCAGAGAACGCTCGGGTAAGATCTCTCTCTTGTTTCAATTACACTAGCTAACCTTGTTCCAGCCTGTGACATTCAACTCTTATGTTAAAATAGCCCAAACTCTTTATTGTACTCCACATTGTTCATGTGTCAGTAGACGAAGCAGTTCTGTCTTGTTTGTACTTGTTTTTATTGTGTCAGGTTGACGTGTAAGCGAAAATACTGACTTACTATTTCCCAGGAAGTAGTCCGTGAATGTTTTGCTATAATACCAACATGTGTGCAAACCAAAGTCTCCTGATGGTGCTGTAACTCTGGGTAAATTATTGAACTGTATTTCTGATGGGGTGTATGAAGCCAACCAGCTCTGCTCAACAAACTGAAACACTACCTATCAAGCTTTGATACTGCATGGATTTAGATCATCATCTTTCTCCATGTCTGCTGTTTGTGAACTTTAGATCGTCTGATTCATGTTACCTCTCATCCTCTATTAACATCTTCTTTACAAGGTTCACTAACAACGCATCTCTTTCCTAAATATGTTACCGCCTGTGGTTCCCCTTTTGTGTTTAAGGTAGAGAAACAGTAGGAACTTTGTTGTCGTGATGTTTCCTCTAATGCTGCGTTTGTGTGTGTGTGTGTCTTCTGTAGAGTCCGCCGGCGTCCGCTTTACCCCTGACCCTCGTCCACCAAAAGACCCTCAGCATGAACTCCCATCAACCAAACAAGCTCTGCTGCCCCCTAAATTTCTTTCCACACCTTCCACCGAGTCTAGCAAGAGTCCAGCCCCCTCCTCTTCATCTTCATCCTCCTCTTCTTCCTCCTCCTCCTCCTCTGTTGCTGTAGCTGTGGTCAAGCCCCCAAGGACGGTCTCCCTCATAGCTGAGGACCTACCTCGACCCCCCCTCGCTGCTCCTTCCTCAGCTGACTCTGACACGCCGCCGCCTGTCCCCCCCCATGCCAAACAGCCTCCTGTCCCTCCACCCAAACCCAGCAACCGCAACAGCAACCCTGCACTATTTGGTGAGTTTGTTGGTGTCTGCAGCTTTTTGGCATAAAATATTAGCTTCCATCTATAAACAGCTGGTCTTTGTGTATCTTTCTTTAATATTTTAATCAAATAACTTCCAAAATGAGCGTTATGGGATTGTGATTACATGTCATATGCTGGACCACCACAGAGGGCCATGTACCACTTGGCCATTCAAGCATCATCCCAGAATACTGTTGCAGTGTTTGCCACTAGTCGAGTAATGTATTGGTGGAGAGGTTCATGTACCTGTGGGACAGTTATCAGCCTGTTGAACCAACAGTTCAAACATGCTGGAGTAGTTTGAATGTAGTGGAGGAGTTGAGCTTAGTATAACGGGTCCCTAAAACATGTTTATTTTAGAACTATTTACTATTATTTTAGAACTCGCTTCTGATTAGGGAAGTCATTTCTCGGCCTTAAATGTTCTTCATTCATTCATTGGCTCCTTCATTCAAACAGAAAAATCAGTTGTGAGGAGTCAAGGAAGTAAACGTTGGGATTTACGTGGTATGTTGGTTGTGTAAGGTTTGTGCCCACACCTATTTCAGTATTATGGCTGTTGTGATTTTAAACTTAATCATCTTTAGTTAGTGTGTGAAGTGAGGAAGACACTGCAGGTGGAGCAAGAGACTCTCAAAGTTTAGTAAGTCAAGAAGCAGATGCAGGAAATAGTTATTCCTCTTTGAGTCAGAGAAAGTTATTGACAGCTATATTTTGTTGCTGCTGTTAACAACTTACAGGCAGTGAATGTTTAAGGCTCTTTAAGTATTGACAGTAAATCTATCTTGAGCCTCACAGTTGCTTAGTTGGTGTTTTCCCGTGTGTTGCCAGTCTCCAGTTTCTGTGTGTACAGCCACCAGTTTTTGTCTTGTGCAGCGGCTTGTCTTTGCATCATTTGTATGCAATGCCAGCAGAACTTCCCTGGAGCTCAGGTTGACACTGATTGTCTTTTAGTATTTGGTCCTATTCTTTGTCCCAGAATGCCACACCTGCTCTTGTTTACAGCCCATCCCAGCACTGTCTCTTTGAAACCGTATCTGTGGCAGTGACACATTCCACCACCATTTGTTCGGCGAGGTTTCTGTACATCCTACCGCTTTCATTGGCAGTCTGCACAGAGTATGTTATCGTCTCTCTGAGATTACTAGGGCTGCCGACTGACAGTTGATGAGTGGAATCATCCATCGGTGACCTCTCAGTCAAGATCTATGATTGTGCTCTTGTAAACAATTTAATCATAAACACATTGGTTGGATAGATATAAATGATTATGCCGGTTGACCGTCGTGCTGGGAGCAGGGGGGGAGGGCTTTTCTGTTCTGTGTACTGACATGTACACTGATACGAATTTCTACAAAATGCTGATACCAGCTGATTTATCGCTCTCTCTCTCTTTCTAACAGGGATGAAAATTGTTTCCCTGTGATTCATTCCCTTTTTTTAACCATAATGAATGAGCAGAAATTTCAGAAAACCGTAATTATGTGTCAATGGGAAATATCAGACTTTATGGTACTTTATGTAACCAGGATAATGAACACAATCATTTGTATCGCGTGCTCAGAGTTCTTTCTCCACAGAGGCTGTTTTAATATCTAGGGAGGGACGTGTACTCTGCTCCTGGACCGTGTCAAACCAAGATGAGCGTTAATCCCGAAACCGCCCTCTTGAATTTCTCTCCCGTCTCGGAATGTAAACCCAGCCCTGTCCCTGACATCTCCACTCATTTTTGCCAGCTTCCTCATTGAACAGGGGCTCTCAGGTCAGGCAGCCCTGCTACTGGACCAGCTGGAGAAGCCAGAGTGAGCTCGGCCTCTACCGCTCTCTACCCGTGTACCTGCGGCACAGAGCCGTCCAGGCCTGCTCAGGTACCCAGCGGGGCGCCACACCTCGATCCATCCTAACCGAGCCTGCCGATTGGTTGCATCAATTCTCACCCCCCTCATAGCAATGGAGTACATCACCTCAGTTCTAACATCAAGCATGTGTATTGCACTTCTAATTTAACTTGCAAGGAAACATTGCATGGAGACAGGATGGACATTTAGTGCATTGGATGTGTTTGTTGATCCCAATGGATGTTACTCACAGACTGTTGATTCAGGTGTGTGTTAATGTGCGCGTCACCGTCCACTGACTCAGAACCAGCTCGGCAGTAACATCTTTTCTCCACAACTAAAGCTTGTTATTGACATATTTGCTTGGTTTTGTTAATACAACATAACTTCACTGCTACGGACTGACTGTGCATCTTCGCGTTCTGACGGCCGTTTATGTTCGTGAGCATCATTCTGTAAAACATGTATTGATTCCTGCTGTTCTCTTTTTTTTTTTTCTTTAACAGCTGAGCTCCCACAGCCTGGCAGTGGTATCATCATAGTGCCGGCGCACGCTAAGCGCTCGCCACCGACGCCACCAAAGAGGATGACCCCGGTCACCAAGCGCCATTCTAGGGACCCTTCGCCTCCCAGTCAGGACCCGGAGCCTCCCGCCACTGCCCCAGCTTCGGCCCCTGTACCGGGGCCCCCTGCTGTCCTTAAAGGAGATAACAATGAGGACAAAGCAAACGCAGCAGCGCCTCAAACCTTCGCCGAGTCTCTGCCTTCACCACCGGCCCACATACCTCCATCTCCTCCCAGGGTTCAGTCACTCCAGCCACCCAGCGCCTCGTCCTCTGGTCCCGTGCCCACTGTGACAACCGATCCCCCCAGCCCGACCACCGAGCCTCCCAGCCAGCTTCCAGCCATCCCCCTGCACATCCTCATCCAGAGAGCTCTGGCCAGCCCCTGCCCAGCTCAGCCCAACTCCGACGGCTCCCAGAGGGCCCACTCACTACTGTTTGAGTCTCCTCCAGAGTTCCTCACCGAGATGGGGGGGGGCTCACGGAACTCTCTCCCTGTCACCATTGAACCTCTTCGGCTGTAAGTGTCCCACGTAGTGTCCATTACATTCTTGTATAAGAACATACGATTGCTGTCAAAGCTGAGGATGAGCTTACTTAAGTTTAGCCCATCGTTTAGCTCATTAAAACGTTTTCTCAGTCCTTTTTCAAGACATGATTTCAAAAAACATTCGCTGTTTTTCTTTGCCTTCTATAATAGTCAATTAAATATTATTGGGATTTGACAAAAGAAGGCATTTGTCGAAGGCTTAGTTCTAAAAAATTGCCTTATTGCTTCCATTTATCACCATTTCTGAGATTTTATAGAAATGACTAAATCAAGAAACAAATTTACCTAGCTATTGAATATTATCTCATATTTTTTTAATGATTTACTCTTACTTTTGTTTGTACTTTTGCAGTTTGAGCAAATTTGTCGTGCAAAGATTATACGCCATTCAAAATCAACTCTTAGGCTTATGGGTAATGATATGAAACTCGACCCAGTGACTGCTGCATTTGGATTGCTCTCTTCAGAAATGAATTAATTTATTTGATATGTTCAATATGCTATTTAATTATAAAGTTAATTTGCGAGACACAGCAGAACTCTCTGAGCTATTCTTTGACATTGAATGTATTATAATTGGTTTTGTTGTTACTCTACTCTCAGATTTTCTCTGCCCCATTTCAAGTACATCTTTCTAATTAACACAAAAAGAGAGACTGAAGTTTTCTGGGCTCTTGACCTGAAGGTGGTCTGTTGCTCCACAGCTACAAGCAGGAGATCAACACTCTTCAGTCAGCCAAATAAGAATCATGGAGAATTGTATCTTGTTAACCTCTTCAGTAAACTTTGCCTGCGACTGTACTCGTCTGCATACCAATTGAACATTGTGGTTACAAGAAGTTTATTCTCACACTTGGACATGACAGAGAAAAGACAGAATCTGAGTGTCTTCAGCTCCCTCACCACCGCCCTTGTTTACAGGCAAGAAGACGATGACTTTGACATCGAGGAGGAGATGCGGAAGCTTCATCCTCACAGGCCTCCTCGCCAGCCGGAGCTGGAGCCCCGCAGCAGGAGGGGTTTGGTCGGGGACCTCAGAGTGAGCGTCATCCATGAGGGCGGAGGCTCCGAGGACAGCGAGGAGTCTGACTCCGACGGCCCCATCCTGTACAGAGACGACGAGGACGAGGACGAGGACGAGGATGAGGATGAGGAAGGCCCTCCAAGTAAGATGGTGTTTCTTATACTGCTGCATTTAAATCGTGTGGGAGACTGTAGATACACATGCCCGTAATGCAAGTAGTGAGTCTTTAAATGTACTTTGTCTCACATCTCTTGCTTTCCCTGAATACCTTTTTTTTTCTTTTTCTTTTTTTTTTTTTTTTTTTTTTTTTTTTTTTTTTTTTTTTTTTTTTTGTACATGCATGTTGACAGTTTTAACCTTAAACAAAGTGTGATTGCAACTGTTTTGGTAATCGGTTATTCATCGTATCCGCAATGCTTTTCTTCGTCATTTTGACAGCTGATGAAGTATATTTGGGTTTTGGACCACTGGTCAGACACAGCAAGCTATTTGAGGATTAGACTCTGACTTTAGAAGACTATTTCTCTCAAGTATCTGAAGGCGAAGAGGATCATAAAGTCCACCTTCCCACCCGTCGTAAACTTTAGAGGAGTTTCCCAAAAGGCAGCTGAAGACACTCATGGAAATGACGGTAGAATAACGAGGGCTCTTAAAACCTTGTAGGTGGCAAAGTGCTTCCTAAGGAGTTTTTATTTCTCATTTTTCCTCAAGTCAACACTGACGTTCTATGTTGAAGTGATGCTTGATTTGTGTTTACATCTTTTTAAACATGTATGTATACATGTGTGTAGCAGGTGGGCTGGCGAGTCGTGTGAAGAGGAAGGACATGTTGGCCTTGAGGCTGGAGAGACAAGAGAGAGAGGAACAGGAGTCTCAGGAGGAGCAGGACGGCATGAGTTGGCAGAACAAGGAGCAGTGGACGGCAGTGAGGAGCAAGATCAGTACGACGCTGACCAGGTAAAGGACCCGCATCAGCTAACTGACGCACGTATGGATGATTTATATCCTCGTCGTGAAATTGGATTTTGGCAAGTCGCTGTCATCCTTCTGATATAATGGCTGATGTAGTTTGACAGATTTCATACATTATTTATAGTGTAGTTTAATATTGTTTGAGGCTAGCCCATCTTATGCCGTGGAACTCCCTTCTCGAGACAAAATATGTCCGTGTGTGTGTGTGTGTGTGTGTGTGTGTGTGTGTGTGTGTGTGTGTGTGTGTGTGTGTGTGTGTGTGTGTGTGTGTGTGTGTGTGTGTGTGTGTGTGTGTGTGTGT
>NW_022280044.1:5450883-5578867 GCF_004355925.1 Anarrhichthys ocellatus | reverse complement strand
TGTGTGTGTGTGTGTGTGTGTGTGTGTGTGTGTGTGTGTGTGTGTGTATATATATATATGTGTATATATATATATGTGTGTGTGTGTGTGTGTGTGTATGTATGTGTATATACGTGTGTGTGTGTGTATATATGTATATGTAAATATGTGTGTGTAGGTATGTGTATATACGTGTGTGTGTATATATGTAAATATGTGTGTGTAGGTAAATATGTGTGTAGGTATGTGTGTATGTGTATGTGTGTATGTGTGTGTATATATATATATATATATATATATGTGTGTATGTATGTGTGTATGTATATATATATATATCTATCTATCTATCTATCAAAAAACATTTTTAACCTTTAAAAATGAGTAGTCAAAAACAGTGTTTTGTGTCTTCAGGCGGCTGAGTCAGAGACCATCAGCAGATGAGTTGGAGCAGAGGAACATCCTTCAAGGTGAGGCTCTCCCTTCGTCCCTCATTTCTTCATCCAGATGCTTTATTTGCATTCTCTGCACCACGAGGTCTGAAAGCAGCCTCTTCACTTTTCTTTCATCTGAGCTGAAATCAATAGTCTGCATTAATGGCTAATGTGTTGTTGTTTTTTCTTTCTCCTTCCTGCCTCCGGCATATTGATAGTCACTAAACACACAGCACTTTGCACAATATTGGTAGTGTTTTTACTTTATTGAGATAATGTATCTCATTTGAATAATAGTGCTCGAGGGGCGAGATATACAAACCATGCATACGCACTAGGTTAGCATTAGATAATGGCTCATTTAAATATGTAAACGAACCATTTCAGAAAACTTGTAATACAAAAAATATTATAGTTAATGTAAGTGATTAACTGCAAGTTTCTTGGTGATATCTAGTAGTTTTTTGTTTTTTTTACCCTACTCCCCCTGCAGTGTCTTGCAAAACATATGGAATTTTACAATATATAGATTTCTTGGACTCTGAGCCTGAAATCTTTACATCAGTAGCAGTTTTACACACCAAACTTTCCAGTTTCATATCTATATTCTGAAGGTTTTTACAGAGGGGTTGTTGTGTTTTTCATACTGTAGCCTGATGTATGCAAATTAGCAAATATTTAATAAAATAATGCCACATTTGCACATTTAAACATAAGATTTCAGACAATTTAATATTTTTTTAACCCATTCTCCTGGGGTGTCTCTCAATGTGAGATGGTGATTATGAAAAATGAATTGAGAGACTGACTCAAATATGCATCCAATATTCTTTATGCAGTCTACACACAGATTGTGACGACTCTTGTTCACTTGATATGCATTATGCGTTTCCCTCATTATGTTGATCTTTTCATTTGAAGTTCTTGGTAACATCTGTTTTGATATTAATGCTATAAACTAAATAGAAACTGTAATGATGATGATGATGATTGAGATACAGTAGGATGGCCGTACGTTAGAGGTGTAACTGAACAGCTTCATTAGCACATTTACTGATCCAATGACGCGGTTTGGGTAACGGCCGTGTGACAGATTCACATTTAGAGCAGTTTTATTATTTTCGGCTCCGTTCATCTCGGTGGTGAGCTAACGATGTGCAAAGCTACCGTCTGTCACATTCACAGTTGGGTTTGGCCTACAGTAGATCTAGACATTCGGCATTAGAATGTGCAAATCCATAATTTTTGGACTGGCGTTCCTTCTCCTGCTGTATTTTTAAAACACATGAACATTATGAGTGTTGTGAGTTCCAGTCTACACTGAAACATCATTGCAGCATCACCGCGATCCCAAGTTGGATCCCAGAATTGAGTATTAACATCGTACTTCTCAGAATCTGTCAACACGTTTTGATCCGGGACCCCTGTCCTCAAATGACTCGGCCAAGACGCTTCGCACCCGCGCTAAAAGAAAGCAGCGCCTTGTGCGGAGCACGGCAATGATTAAAGATTTTGTTACCGCGGCGTGCCGGCGGCAGCTCAGGTGAGATCTACCTGACTGGCTGCAGTTTCTCCCCCTCTCATGGAATGTCTTTTCTTCTTACAGCCAAGAATGAAGACGCTCGACGGATGGAGAGGTCCGAGATCAAACGGAGGCTAACGAGAAAGGTCAGGATGCAACGAAGTAACTTCGTTCTACATTTTGCCGGTTGTTGTTGTTATTATGAACCATGGCACCTAAAACAGATCTAACTATTCCTGCTCCTTTTCCCTCAGCTGTCCCAGAGACCCACAGTGGCTGAACTCCAGGAGAGGAAGATCCTGCGTTTCCACGAGTGCGTCGAGAGCACGCACGCCCACGAGTACGACCGGCGAGCAGATAAACCGTGGACCAAGCTCACTCCTGCTGACAAGGTGAAACTCAACCCTTCTCGTCATGCTAACAGCGCTCCTGTGGCTTACAGCTTCTTAGCAAGAGCGAGCCTATGCGTGTTATAGCGGCAGAGGATTTGCATTCCAAGCAGATTCAGTATCAAGGAGGAATCCCGGGAATGCAATACAGATGCTGCTTAATGGCTGGGCTGAATACCTGGTCCCGTGAAGCTCAGGGAATATGTAGGAACAGGAATTATACGTAGGTTAGAAGGGACATTATTTTACATGCACGTTTTATTTGTACTTAAAGTAAAATAACTTTCTTTCTAAGTTTCCCTGGACCGAAATAATTGAAATATACATAGCTTTGATCATGGCTTTGCGACTCGCTATAAATGGATAAAAGCTTTTCCCCCACTGAAGTGTCTCTTTCATGTCTCTTCTCAGGCTGCCATCCGCAAGGAGCTCAATGAATTCAAGAGCTCAGAGATGGAGGTTCACGAAGAAAGCAGGATCTATACCAGGTCAGGCTTGTATACGGCGCCCATCAATAATTCACTTCAACTGTTTTCCCAAGTTTATTCAGCGGAGTCATCAATACTTTATTAGTTCTGTTCTCTCTTTTGAAGATTCTCTGAAGAGTTTTGAAGCTAAGAATTGTCTAGAATAACCTCTCTACCGTTTCTCTCTTTATCTACCAGATTCCATCGGCCTTAGCTTGCCCATGCTGAGCAGTAAAGCACTTAGACTGGGACTAGTGAGGAGTCACGAGTCTCTCTCTCTCCTCACTGGGAACCGAGCATGTGGCCCATTTGGTCTGTTTTTACTGACTGCCTGCTAATCTGCTTCAGCCGAAGACAACTACTGTCGCTGAAACCTGGAACCAAAGCGAAAGAAGCCACAAAAACCGTTCAACCCGCGGTTGGTTCTCAGACAGACTCCAGTTCTGAGACTGGAGGAGTTAGTTGGTGCGTCCATGATGGAGGTACCGTGTGCCAACACTAAAAGAGCGAGAACCTCGCGTCCTCTGCTGGGGCGTCCAACGGAGTTAGATTGAACTGAAAAGAAAACTGTCACGAGGGTCATCACACCGTGTCCCTCAGGAGAACCCGCCCTCCCCGTGCCTTTACCTGCCTTCATCTTCTACTTTCTCTCTTTCTTGCAAAACAGGAAGACTATGCCCATAACAGACATTACTGTAGTTCACTGTTAACGCTGTCGATGGTACCACCTATATGTTCATATGTACGCTTTAGGTACTACAAAATGTCTACCCCGCAACCAGCCTTACATAATCTCACACACTCATGTGATTTAAAGGTTCATACAAAATGTGAAAGACTTCCGTAGAGCAGTATGCTTTCTCTTTAAAACTCAGTTTTAACTCTATTTGAATCGAAAGTTTGAGCCTTGTGTTTAAACCCCATAGCGCTAATTCTGACCTAATATCTGAAAGTGTGCATTTTACTGTATTTTGTTGATCATTTAAATGGTTCTCATGGAGCACGTATCACTAGAATATTTTTGAAATAAGGCACTTTATGTTCCTTGATTGGGTGTGTAGAGAATTAAAAAGTTCCGAGCCTCTAATTCTGTTTATAATTGAATTATTCAAGCAGGAAAATGTACATATTTTTATTTTCCTGGCTGTTTTATGGTACTTTATATATGCGAGTCCATAGTGCAATAGCTGCAATTGTATAGATCAATTATGTAGATGTGATTGACTTTATATTGTACATCCACAGTAATGCTGACATGTTTTAATTGTAAAGTGTTTCTCAAATGTATTTCAAAGTAGTAATGGTACAAAATGTTTCTTTTTTTTTTTTGATAGAGATCTTTAAGACGTTTTTTGCAAAGCACACTGGATAAATGAACAATCCACTACAGAAATTAAAATAACCTGTGATTTTCATTTCAATGTTTGTGTGATTCTTCCATTCTGCCCACTCTTCACCATCTTAGATCTGCCGGGGAAAGATCGTTTGAGATTCCCTTTCATCTGGTGAGGCAAAAGCCTAGAAGGCGTTTGAATCGTGAAGTAAAAAGTATGGAATAAATACTCACAATTGTACATAATATTTGTTGACGTCATGGAAATGTGATGTGTTCCAGCAAAGTGTTGTTACACTATTTCAAGCCCTTGCAGCCTCTCGCACTCAACCATTAACGGGTGACGTCGGTTAAGTCCCTGAGGGTTTAAGGCTTTAGGGGGGACATCGGGCCTAAATGAATGAGAAGTACATGGCCTCTTAAAATGACCAGATGAGGGCAGTGTTTTATAAAATGTGCAGATTAATTCACTGACCAATCTCCACCATCTCAATAATATGCTCCAAGACAAAGAAACCCTTTATAACACTCGGTTCTTCCTTCATAGAAAGTTGGACCTGTGTGATAAGTGCAACTGGCATACAGTTGTTTGTCCCTTTTAGCTCCCCTGGGATGCTAATTTGCACCAAATAGACATGAAGTCAGTCAACAGGAACAAAGCTATCCTCCACTTAGTCTTCAGAGACTAACTGAATGTCAAATGATTATCAAAACAATTAGAGGCGTTCACCTTTAATCTGATTAACTGTTTTAGTATCCTCTGTTTTAGAACAAGAAGACCAGTAAATCCTGCTGCGCAACAGCAGGTGTTCAGGTACAAAAAGTACATTATTAATCTGTTTTTAATAAGCGATATTAAATAGATATGTTCTCAAGGTATCCAACAGCATGTAAACTAATATATAAAAAATATACAAATTAATTTAAATGAGTTCCAGCAACATTAAAGCAATGAATACATTAATTAAACTCATTTGTTAATAAGCAAGCAAGAGGTTTTCTTTTTTTTTTTTTTTGTATTCAAATCTGACGAATGCTCCAAAAGGCTTCATTTGCATATTAACATCACTTAAATTATGCTCCTGGACCACCTACTAATTTATGTATCTCTCACACATACACAGCTGTACACTAATTACAAATTGACATATTAGTCCTCAGAGTAACCAAAAAAAACCATGCATGGTCTTGTGGTCATTGCAACAAAGCTGTGCACAGTGGTCACTGTCATACTCCTGCTGCTTCTAAACTATCTGAGCACAAATATCTAATGTTTGAGATTGACAAATGGTTTTTCTTCACACTTTAAAGACCTCTCTGGCTAAAAGCTTATTTTTAGAGCCAACTGTTGATGAAACCGTTTCACCTCAGTGTCCATTAAGTAGCAGTTGTGGAGCTTTTGGTCATATGACGTGATCTTCATCAGCTTTATTCATCATTTCAATCTGTAACGTCATGTGTCAGCAGTATTTTAATGTAGTATTAGAACAAAAATGTCTATATAGATCATACTCTACTACTCCTTGACTCAAACAAAGTCCTACCTCAGTGACCACGTCGTCTCAGAGCTCATATTGAACCTCACTGTCAGTAATCGTTAGTAATAATGTCAAACCGGCAGTGATTGAATGCAGATCCGTGAGGCCCCATCTGAGTCATTTTCTTCCTTCTCGCCTGCTGCTGTCTTTTCCCATTCACGACACATCGTCAACATCAATCATCCCGCTTCATTGTGAAGGATACATCTTAAATGATGGACGTAATCTCGGACAAGACGGATTCATCAGTGCTTTAAAATGAGTGGTGTCTCTGTGTGCCGTGCCAAACTGTTGGTCTGATAAGGTGTCTCTCCGGTCCCTTCACAGCCAGGCTTAAATGAATCCTATAATCACATTAACTCTGAGCATGTGCGACGATTTCATCTCTACATTGGTTTGCCTGTTATCACACTGTTGAACTGTTTGCGTCGAACGAGAGCCGCTGATACTTGGCCAGTTGTCTAAATTAGCCACGCTGGCAGCATTACATTAGTTGGTCAGTGCAGACAGTCTTGGTCCCCAGAGGATGAATCCTAATGACTTTGTTGATCCCCTGGCCATTTATTATCAGCAGGTTGAGCATTATTGTTTTTGCTGACATATCTTGACCACTCTTAAATGGATTGCTTTGAACCTAAGTACATTCATGGCGCTGAGATCACTGAATGACTTTTGTGACCCCACCTGACTTTTCATCGAGCGCAACCAGCTGGGCAAGGTGGCGCCTACCTTGTTGAATATCTCAACATGCCCTAATGACTTTCAGGTTTTCTCCACCATGAGGTTGACATTTGTTGTTTTAAGTAAAACATCTCAAAAGCTATTGGATGGATTGCTATGAAATTTGCTTCACATGTTCATGCCCCCCCCCCCCCCTCAGGATGAGGGGATGATGTACTTTGGTTTATGACCAAATACCTAAAACTAATGACATTCCCATCAGTATCAGGTGTACTTTGTGTTAAGTAATTAGCTAATGTTAGCATGCTAACACGGTAAACTAAGATGGTGAACAAGGTAAACATTATACCTGCTGAACATCAGCATATTAATGTCATCTCATTGTGCACATGGGAGAAGTTTGCCCTCTGGCATTTCTGCCAGAAAGGGTTTATTTTAACCCAAATCATGATACTTTCCTAAACCTAACCAAGTAGTTTTGTTGCCTAATTCTGGGAAGGCAAACTTCTCCCATGTGCTGTCAGCACGTTAGCATGCTAACTTTAACATTAAAGGTATACTTAGCATTGTCGATTGCTGTTTGTAACCTAACGACAGTCAAAGTTGGCCCCTCCTCCCCGGTTTAACAAACCACAGAGAGAGAGAGCGAGAGCATCGGTGGTCGAGTGAGCTAAAGTGTGAATAAAGATTAAAGCTAAAAAGGGCCTAAGTATCAGACACTGAGGGCCCTGACAGCAGTGGTATTTGATGACCTGGGAATGAGAACGCGCTGCATGGCAGAGGACCAGGTCTCTGCAGACACAGACAACACCACACGCTTCTAGTGGTTTATAAGGGATGATTGAGAGGAATTATTTTGGTATCAGTCTAAATATTTTTTTTTTAGGAAAATGCTAAATGTTATACCTTTAATTTAGATCACAGTGCCAAAGTATAACCCTATAAACCTGCTAGCATGTCTGTAGATTTGTGTTACATTCCTTTTCTCTTGTTGTGAGTGGAACAAACTCTGTGTAGAGATGAGACAAGCAGACATGAATAAAAGCAAAAGTTAAAGTTAAAGTTTGTGACTTTTCCCGGCTGCAAATACACAGAAATTCGTATTAAGTCTCATGCATTCATAAATAAGTAATAAATAAATCCCTTTTGACACTGACTATGATATATATCCTTAATTTTACATTAGGAAGGCAAGGTAACCTCACTACTTTATAAATATTATTTGGGAAATATCAGGACACAATGTGACACAAAATAAAAGCTGAATAATTAGATTTCTATCTGCATCAGTAAACCTCCTCAGTGAGAAAATCAAAATGAGAAAGTAGTCTGCTTGTGTTCTCAGAAAGCTAAACAATAAGCTGTGGATTCCAAATGTTGACGGTGACTGTGTTAATGGTGAGTTATTTTGCTCTTGCAGAAAAGAGAACAAATCGTGAGCTGAACTCGACTTCGTCTTTGATATGAGCATTGAATATTTATGACTGCATTCGGGGGCAATTTGTCTTCCTGTCACTAATCGATGCATTGAGTTCTGTTGGCAGGCGGCTACATTTAGGCGGCAACAAAACTCCATCTGGGGCAATTTATAACCTAAAAGCACATCCCAATCAAGTAGCCATGATGCAAAGAAAGATTTTGAGTTTTTTAAACAGGGAAGAGATTAATTATCTTTAATGTGTGTAACATACCAGCTGTAGGGTTATAATAATTAAAACTCAGGTTATTACATCAACACCAAGAGCTTCGCCCTGACCAACTTCTGCTGCTCCTGACAAAGCACACATGACGATATTGCTGTAAAGACAGTAGCCGAGAGGAATGCTGTTAAGGAGCATGAGATGGTAAAAGAGGCTGGGGGTGTCATCACTGAATCATTAGAAAACTCTGGAAGTCTCCAAACAGCAGCTCCCCAGGGGACTGCTGGGGGGGGGGGTTGCTGATGCAAGACTGTAATTACATTTTGTGAATATAACAAAGCAGGCTGTCAGGATGCCTGGCTGCTCTGTGATGCTCATAGATGTGGATGCAGCGCGGCCTTAGATGAGGAGAATGTGATCTGCAGGATGATGAGGTGCTTTTGTGGTGAAGGTAGACGGAGGAAGACACAGAATGGAAAATTGAGAGCAAACATTAAACCACAGCAATTTAAAATGTGTCCCTCCCCCGCAGGGGCCCAGTGCTTCCCAGGCAGGTGGCGCGGTTCTCTTGTTATTTGCGAGTTGTGCTCGGGGCTGCATTGGATCCTTCATGGCACCAGTACAACTTCCTCTGTGATCGAACTCCACAGGAGGTGGAGTGCTTTCCATTTTTACTGGTTACATTTGACCCCAAAACAGGTAGTTCAATTAGCTGCTGAGATGTTTGCTGTAAAGCAAGGAGACAAGAGCGGGAACAGTAATGCGATAGCTCATGTTGTTATTTTCTGTTCTTGAAAGGTCAAATGGCTTAATTACCCAGAAATCAGGAAACACAATACCAGCAAAGTGCACACTTCTTTGACCTAATTGTCCTCCTCTGAATGATGGGTAGGGGTGGCAGTTAATGCTGACGAGACCAGCTTTCTCACCACTTAAAGAAACACTTACCTGTAGTGTTATTTATCAATCAAGATTGCTTTGGTGTGAGTTAGATAATAGATAATAGAAGTGATATATATATACCGACTGAAACTGCCCTCCCTCATGTGCCACTGCTAGTATGGCTAAGACCTAAGGTCTTCTAGATCCTACAAATACATAGCAAGCTTTAGTAACTTTATGTAAAATTAGTTATAACCTTGGAATCGGTTAACAGTGATGTCCCCTTTGTAACAAACTTCAATCTCAGTCATTGACTCTGGGTCATGCTCTTTGTAATCCTGCTCACAGTTGCATGCCACATTAAACTGAAATAAATGTGAAGATTAAACCAATCACTAACAATATTGCCTTTAATATTTAATAAAATCACCCAAGGCTCAAAATCAGACCTGTCAATGGAAGCTTTTTTATTTTCGATGCAGCCCGTATGAACCCATATCTTCTATCATGTGTGGCGTCTCCATTGTGAGGCTTTCATTTGCCTCAGCTTGTATCTGGCTGCTGGAAAATTGCCTACCTCAGGCATCAGGATCAGACACATTGCACTGATAGCCCTTGTGGAAAAAACGACTATTACAAAAGGAATGAGAGCTGCACATTGAGAGAGAGAAGCAATGGCGGTCAGAGAGAGTGTAGCATGGGAAAGCCAGAGATGAAGGAGTGAAAGTGGGCTCGAGAACTGAAAGCCCGAGTGTTAATACAGACCTTCTCTCCATAAGGGCTGTGCTGCTTCCAAATAAAATTGATCTCCAATGACAACCTATCAGCTCTCTTATTAGACGAGGAACTCGTTGCGGCCCCGCAGCACAGATTGAATACATTTCACAGAAGTGCAAAAAACCCCCAATTCTTTCCATCTGCTTCATTCCAGCCAAGCTTTTCACAACGCAGCCTCCAATCTTATGCTCATATTTAGTTGATTACCTTTCTTAACGAAAACCTTTACCCACAAGACCTGTGTGTGCTAACTGCCTGCATTTTAGTGCTGTTGACGGGGCCCTCCTGTCCCCACTTTAAAACGCCCGGGGAGCTGCAGGAAGGAGCTGAGCTCTGCTCCAACAAGCGTGATGCTATCTGTGGTGTAATTAGAGGAATGCCACCACATGCCTGGCAACCTAGACTAATTAGCAAAGCTTTGCTGAGTTTTTCGATCCGCAAGGAGCCCACATGAAGCAAACAAAAATATGCTAAACTCACTGAGGAATAAACACATGTATAAATATTTTGGAGTCGCTGTCTGTGACTTGGCTTTCCTCTGGAGGGGGGAAGCTGAAATGACACTGCATTGAACACCAAAGGAGGGGTTCGTTTAAGCATCCATCAACACACACTGCAAGATTATGTGGCATAAACAAAGTACAACAGCAGTGCAATGCAACAATGTAATGTGATATGGTGGTTTAGGAAAAGAGCGTGGCTGATGATTCAGGTGACTAGCGAGTGACTGACAACTTACATGACTAGTGAGCGACTAATGACTCACGTGACCAGAGAGTGACAAACGAGTCACATAGCGACTCAAGTGAGTCATGTGACTAACGACACAAACGAATCATCCACCTCCCCTACCGTCCGCCCCAAGCAATTTATATTACATCAGTTGCTCTGAGGGAGAATTTGACGGAGTTATTAGGAGTTAGAACAGGTTGAGCATTCGTGTGATATAAGAGTTGTCATAATTACCAGTTTCCAAACTGTAGATAGCAGCTGTGGCTCAGAAGTAGAGCGGGTCAGGTGGGACATTGCATCCACTTCAAATTTGAACTTTTCTTTAAGAAATTCTATAACTGGGTAAACCCTAATGAATTACTTTGAAATGAGTTTCAACATTTTCACTGATTCAGTAAAACATCTCAGAATCCTTTATCAAAATAGCTTATACAGACATTCACGGTTACCTGAGGATGTAACCTGATTACTGTGGTGTGACGGTGTCGAAGCTTAAAGCGGATGGTTGCCTCCCTCTCCGATCCAGTCTATGCACATAAAATGCCTGCGGTGTGTTTTTCCACATAGTATCTCATATTATAAAAAAGCATTAGCTTTTATATTACTTTCACCCTGCATGTCACCCACATCTTTAATACAGCGTCAACTTGTCAAGGAAGTAATCTACAAAGTACAAATAAACATTCAGCGGCCTCGTATGATTCAGCTGGAAGCGTTGTGAGCTTAAAGGCTTTCAGCCGTATTGCACAGAACAAAGTGAAAGTGGAATTTCAATTTCACCAAATGTACAAGTGAGAGATTTTATCCAAAAATTACAGTATTGATTTCTGGAAAAATAGAAATGACTATCTTTTCAATTGCATGCTGTATTTCATGGTGTAAGTGAACCAAAGAGGCCAGGAATGAAAAATATATCCATTTATTTTTCGCAATAGGAAATGTCAGTCACACTTTTTTTAATTTTTTACATATATCTAGGAAGTAGCCCACAGATCTCCCTACTTGCACATAATAAACTGCTGCATGTAAAAGAATAAAGGCTGGAAATTCAACATAAATTACCGAATAGTTATTAGCCGGCATTCTCAATTTAATTTTTTTAACTGAAGGTATGGAAGTCCCGGGAAAAGAATCACAGAAATAAATACATAGTCAAAATTCTGATGTATTAAATCAGAACTATGAAATAGTCTTAATAGAGCAGATTATGTATTTTGCTTATTATCACACAACTTTCATGTTGTACGTTATCATTTCTTTGCAACACATTCTCACCTCAATGCATGAAATCCAGCAGCTTGATCATAAACATAACATACTCAATCAAGTATTAAAAGTGAACCTGTAATATTTGTTACACTACATTTAACTATAATTGAACTCACAGCAGCCACTCTTGTCCTCATCAGTGTGTGCGCTGCTCTCTCTTTCCCAGCTAAAGTGTGAGCACTGAGTGTTTTTTGTAAAATTGTGGCAAGTAAGAAAAAAAAAATCACCATTTAGAAGCACTCAGGCAGTAAGAGAAAGAGGCTTGCAGATTTACCAATTACCTTTTAGAAAATTAGCTTCCAAGAAAAATGTCCTCGCCTTGCTCCAAAGTGATTAATGTAATTCTGCTCAACTCCTACATATAAACGCCCTCAAAGCACCACATTTATGGCATTTTGTGCAACTCTGTGCAGAAGATTAGAAGCTGCTTCTGTAATGCTTTTAGTTCTAGTCTATTTTCTTTTCTTTTACACAATGGGAATTTAGATAAATTCACAGTCAGAGTTTCTAAGTATGTGTGCTCAAATAAGTGACTACTATATTCGGTTGATTGAAGGAGTGGGTCTTACATTGTTATTACCGACAGTTTACTGCACTGTATTTTAAATCTACTTATTGTAGAATAGGGCTTTACGTTAAGTAAATTACACACCAAGAAGTAGATGAAGAATATTTTTTAATTTGAACACTATTATTTTTGAAATATTGCACAAAAAAAGCCCACAAACTATGTAGCCTATAAGGCCCTATTTTCAGCATCACACCAACGTATAACCCTAATAGTTATTGAATAGCTATAGAGTTAACATCTTTAGACCCTTGCATCAGATAAGGACAAAACGAACACCAAATGAGCTAAACCTCATCACCTGACACTGTTGGACCGAATGCTCTTTTGGCTTATTATTTAAAAATACACAATGCCTAGAATACGAATTGAGGTTGAAAAACATTGGTATTTACCAGTGGCATTATGGGAAATGTAGGGTGCATCATTTTTTAGAGCTTGACACAAGGGTCTACAAATCAGGCTTTTGCTTCTTAGATTTTGAACATTTACTTTTTTAATCTGCCTCCCACAAGTCCCCCAACTCAATGGTAGTGCAGCACTGAATTGGTGGAGTGCCTCTTTAAGCTACATTTTGATTGTGGGAGAAAACAGAAGCACTCAAAACACAAAGACAATGCAGCTGACTGGTGGGCAGCATTGTGTCTCAATGGTTAGCACAGTCACCTTATAGAAGAAGAAAGCAGACCAGGGACTTCAACCTGAATTACTAAATCTAAAGTGAGCCTATAAAAGCTGTGTTCATGACTTGTGTCAGGCTGCCCTCTCCGAAAGATATTAGATCTATTCACTATCATCTTCTTATTTGCTCTTAAAGAAATACAATTTAAGAAAACAGATGCCAGGAAAATACGCTCCATCCCAAATGCGATCCTGAGAAGCAAATAACTCATCTTCAATTACTCATTAATTGAAGCATTAATTTCCACTGGGGATTCATTGCTGCCTGTGCAGCTGGAGAATCCAGAACAGAAGCGGACTGTTATGAAGGAGCGAGGCATTAGTGGGAATGGAGAGGCAGGAGACTATAGCCAGAGACAAGATTGGTGTTACTTGTTGTCTCCTCTGATGATCATTCACTGCAACGCCGAGCACGCCTCTTCTCTCACAGTCCTACAAAAGAGCTGCTGAAGTCCCCCTGGTGCTCTGTTATCAGCTTGCTTCATGCTGTCATCAATGCTACTCTCCAAAATTGGACTTTAAAGCTGTGTGGCACCATATTGATAATATAGATTATTGCAACATTGATCAGCTACACTGCAAAGTTTTGCAGGCTCGCATTCTATCGACTCACTTAGACTGGAGCCAGTCTAAGTGAAACCAAACTGCAGGCACCGTTCATCATGTTTTGGTTTAGTTCTTGTATTTTCAGGGTGTGATGCTTGAGGTGACAACAATCGCTTAATTTGAGGAACCTAAATTGCCTCCATGAGGTCTGTGAAGCAAGTACTGCAGCTGCTACTGTCGATTATTTTGGCCGGCAGGCAGGCCAAGTAAAAGATCTCTGAATTTGAATTCTTATTAGATGAGCCAAACACTACACAGTGGTTTACATATTAATCGGCACATTACAACTTGTCAACTACCGACACTTGGTCAGTGTCAGCGCGTAAGCTTCAAACCATGATGTTCTGGATAACCCTCTCGCATCAGTCTTGGACTTGTCAGGGACAGCGTGTCAGTTTCTGCTTGTTGTACGTATAGTGTATACTATTTTCAAAATAAACTTCTGTATTCACTGAAAACTTACAGTTTTCCCTCATTACATGCATACGTTCTCTTTTTAAAATAAACTTCCAACATAGGTTTACTTAGTTTTTGGTTTGCTTAACCAACAAAACAACTTGGTTAGGTTTAGGAAAACATCGTAGTTTGGGTAAAACTAAGTATGTGTGTTACGTAAAATAAGTAGCCTACGTTTGTTATGTAACATGAGTTAATTACAGATTTTACCTGACAAAACTAAGGTAAATTGTTGACTTGGTTTCACACGGGACACTGACAGCGGTCTCCTGGTTGAAAGTCCTGTGTTTTGTTTTTGCCCCTCCCACCTGCCACAATCAATGCTGTAGTTTTTCATGTGAGGGCTCTCTCTGCTTGTAGTAGTTGCAGCAGTATTAACATTATGTGGAAATATATGTTTCAGAGAAGAAGAATACTCCAGCATGCTGTCTGCACCTCCAAACAACTTTGATGTGCAGTGCAGACTTTGTGCAAGAGCTCTCCACGTTTTTGTACTTGCCTTAAAGTTGCAATTAGAGTAGTCAGTTAATATTTCAACCAGAGGAGACTAATTGAATATGGGGCTGAGAGAGCTATTTATAGAATGAATAAATGTGATATAAAGGCTGTGCAATATAGGAGAAGCTGAACAGATATAAAGAGCCTTTAGTGATTGGACCTCCTCATGAAATTATGATTTTTAAGGGGGGTAGTCATGGCACGAGCCACTGAGGAATATCCCTGATAAAGTCTAGACACGGAGGAATCTGAGGACCATGCAGCTATAGCTGAAGATCTGGATGTAAGTGAGCTGGAGCAGGTTTCAGCAGAAACAGTGGGCGTTGGCTGGGTGTTTCAGCAAAGGAGTGGGCTACTGGTTTCTGGAGCTCAAGGTAAAATACTGTATAATGAAGCTGCCGTGTAGAGTCCAGTTTGTGCTGTAGATCACAGCCATCTCAAGGGGACTGGGTGCATATACAATGCACAGCGAGTGAGGGAATATAACCCATAGGGGGCCACCCTTAGTGGATTTAACAGACACTTCCCTTAAAAAGTGCTTTAAACATGGGAAATTCAACAATGTGGTTTATGTAGATTTCGTTAGGAGGAAGATTTTAATCTATTTTGGTATCGTAGGGAAGAAGCATAAAGTTGAAATTTGAGATTTTGAGCTTTTTATGCTTCCATGACGTGACGTTTTTTTAGACTAGTGGAAAGAAAACATGCAAAATACACATTTAGGTGTTTAATTTACTTTGTTTATTCCTCATTCCCTCAATCTCAGATCGTTTTTAGTTTATTCACTATTCATAGTCTGATTTGTATAAAATGTATTCCTAAAAACATGGTGACATTAATTTGTTTAATGGTTGTTGAAAGTTGTTGAAAATATATAGTAGGATCTATGGAACGATAAAAAGAGATATATGACATTCCCTTTGCAAAAACCTTTGACTCTAATATTGAATTTTGAATCTGGCTTCATCCAACGTTCAGATTTCTGTTGGAAATGTCATTGGAAATGTATGCAAGTTATCACATATTTAATAATACAATGACTCATTTCCATTTTGACACATAACATTTCAGAAATCTTGTCATGCAAAAAATATCTGCCTTAATATACCGGGGTAACGCGTTCAGGTATCGGAATATGTATTGGGAAGAAAGAAAAGATATTGGAAACATTTATTATATTATTTATTCACACTTTTTCTTTTCCTGCTTCAATAAGCACATTTCCCAAAATGTCAAACTGAAGTTCAAAACACAACAGCACATGAAACTATGAGCTACTACTCAGACTTAGTGGGAATATGAAGAAAATACTAACCGTCAAAACCACATTATTAGTTAGTAACCACATGAGTGAACCAAACTCTGATATGCCTCCAGGCACAGGATTATCCATCAGCGCTCCTCTGTATGATTAGTTAAAATGTTGTAACCTTGGCTCATGGCCATGCATTGATTCGGCTAAAGAGCCTGTTAAAAAATCTCAAATCAATACCAAACATTCCCTTATGAACAGATGGGGTTAATAAGAGTGCAAAAATATATCTCAGGGTAATACCTCAGAGGAAACAAATAACAAAATTATTACAACAAATTAATATTAAACCGTTGGCCATAATAGTTTTATAAAATTCCTCCCATCAAATTCTATTCTCCTCACTGTCAGCACTGCTCTGTGTGGATGTTTGGTCATGAATAAGTCAAGAAGCCGGTCAGCCGTTCTTTCTCTTGACAATTCCGTCAACGGGCAAATCCTCCAGCTGTCACAATGATAATTCATGGTAGCTCAGAGTCATGGGAACAGTGACAGGCTGTTATTTTTATTTTTTGCCTAAACATCTTCATTGGCATATAAATTAAAGGAATACTTGGACATCTTGGGAAATATGTTTATTTGCTTTCTTGTTGAGAATTAGATGAAAAGATTGAAATCATTGGATCGCTAAAACTGAAAAACAGGGCGAGGAAAGAGCTTGTTAGAGGTGATGGTGGCAGTTCTCTACTCTACTTCCTACGAAGTTCAAACTATTGCTTTAAACTTCTTTTTTTTTGTATTTAGATCTTTTTCATACTATTCTGACTGTTCCTTTATAGTATGGCTGTTTTCATTCCAATGGATTTAAATAGCTTATTGAATCCACTTGAATGGCTCAATAGAGCCTTATTGATCGCTGAGGGAAAAGAAGTAGCTGAAAAAGGAACAATTACAAAAGAGGAACATAATAATGCAAATTAGAACATGCATTTCATTAACTTGGCCTCTTTTTTGTGATTCCCGAGTCTCTTTGAAGTGATTCATTAAGACGTATTTTTAGGAATATAACAGAATAATCAGGGTAGCTGACCCAGAGGCGTAATTGATGTCAGCAAATGAAGCACTTTCAGGTAGAAATAAACTAGCATCTATTAAGTCTTTAGTTGAGTGTATGTATTATATCACGTGTTAATTGAACACAAATAAGGAGGACCACAACAGAGAAAAGAGTCAGTGGATTGATTCTCTTTGTTTATTAGCTTTATTTATGCACACAGTTCAGCTTCTCATCAGCGGTCCTTTCAAAGAGATGCAAAAGTAACATCACAGTCGAGCAGGAACACAATGTTCCAGCACCTTTTATCTTAACAAGCTCCTTAGCTTTTGTACGTGACCTACAATTCAGTTTTACACTTTTATAACACACTACAGTTTTCTCTTTTTTTCTCTTATGTTGTCTTTAAAAACTCCATTCAAAGGAAAGTATTGAGAGATAGAACAACACACAGTTTTGTCTTTCAATGGATTTATTGACAATAAAAGAACATGGAACGATGGAAACCTTTAAAAATAGATTTTAATATAAGGACCCTCTTCAAGGCAGACCCTCAAGATCAGGTAATATCATGTCGGTGGATATTAGTAGTGCATACACACATATTCCCAAGTTAGGATTAATGAAACTACCACAAACCAAGTGCCCCACAGTGAGGCTTTGGGGGACTCTTGGTCCAGTTGACATCTTGCCAGGTTGGCAATCCAGCAAAGGTGATGATGCAAAATGATGATGATTCATAAGTGCCAGAACATCTTATTTTACTGTTCTCTAAATAGTAAACAATTGAATGTTTGATTTGTGAAGAATAGGGAGTTAGTGTCATTGCCTGTACAAAATACGGTGGACTCAAACAAAACAATGAAACTCATACGTTGATTCAAATCCTCATCGTGGCTGCAAAATTTAGTGTTAATGAATATAGTTTCCAAAACCCTGCAAAGCTCTTGCAAAAAACAATAGGCAAAAATATGATTATAAGCGAGTGTATCATCAGTTTTATATAACATAAAACACAAATGTACAGGAGCCGTCTGCATGTGCCAAAACAAACACGAAAAGAGAAAAACGATTTTTGTCATTTGGCTACTTTCTATGTTTGTAAGTTGTCCATCGGAAGTCAAAATGATTTAATGTGATTTGAGGACCATAACTATCGAGTGAAAATCCACCCAAGGCTGGATTACCAATTTCCAAATACATCCGGTGAGTTTCATTCTTCTTTGTATATTTGCATTTTGAAAGGATAACTTAACCAATCCTGGTGTTTTACAAAGTTCACTCGCCTTGAGTTCCCTCTGTAGTCCATGTAGTTCCACATGCCTCTCCATTGGGGATCCCACTAAACTACGAGCTGTTTTCCTCCTTTTTTTTGACCTTTTCAGCAGAGATGTCACATTATATAAACGGTACAAGCTGCTGGCTGCTGTCAAAGGTTTATTTTGGTACAAGAACATGCAGAAATTGGTGTTCTTGCTGGATTTGCAGGGTTGTCTACCATCAGAACTAAAGTGGTCATTGACCAGTGGTTTTGTGTCTTGTCTGTATTTACTAGTCGGGAGGCTTGTGCTCCTTCCTGAACGAAGTTGGTGGAAACTATGTCTGTGTGTGTTTGTCCAGTCTTTGTACCTTTCAGCTGGTCTTTGTTGTTCTTTCTGTGACTCATGGTTCTCTTGCTACCTTTTTTCCAAGCTTTTGACCATATCCCATTTTTGTATTCAGCACTGTGAGTGAGGGGTTCAGGTAAAATTGGGTGATATACAGTATGAAATTAGAAAACCCAGAAAGATACCTAAATAAGGGATATCTTGAAAACTGCACACAGAAAAGCCTCAGTCAGGTCCACTATTACGGCTGTCTTACCGTGAGATGACAGAGACAAACATTGAGCCAATATCTCTTTGTAATCCTTTTTCATTACAGCAATTTAGAGATCGATTCAGAGTACTTGAGGATCTAAAGCTGTAAAGGTTAGAACTGTCAAAGTTAAGTATAATTGATGAAATCTTGTCAAGGACAGAGATACTAGACAGATGTGGTGGGAGTATCTGAGTATCACCTTTTATGACTTTAGATAAAATTGTTTATTTTGTCAAGGTTTAAAAGATTAAAATTGATGAATTATGGGTCTTGGGCAGGAGGGGAGATGAAGTCTGACGCTCTCTTTTTTGTCGTGAATTAAAAAAGAAAGCTTCTGAGGAGGCGTCACTAATGACAACTGGGAGGAGGATTATCAGCAGCAAAGGGTAAAGCCCTCTTGAATAGATGTGAAATGGAGAAGCAGTCTCCCAGTGCACCTTAACACATAACTGACAGGAGAAAGTAATTACGAATCAGGTCAATGCTTCTTTCAATCAGTCAGGAAATCAATGATCTGTCCAACAACGGAGATTATGCATTTAACCTAAACTCGGTGCTGATAATGATATATCATAAAAGTACACGGCAAGCATAGATGGTAAACTTCAAATGTACTGTAGAGATCAAAAATAAATATAGTAGCAAACAACTATTTGCTGTATAAAGATACAGTGGAGTAATGTTTACCTGAGCAGAGAATGAAGTCGCTCTCTCTCTGTGTGTTGTTATCAGAGCTTCTTCTTGCTTTGTTAACATAGCCGGGCCGGCCGATTGCTTTTAGTGCATGTTAGTGCTCGTGAGCGTGCACCACTGGTTACAGCTGATAATGCACACAGTGTCCACAGTGTCATCGTGGAAGAGTAGCTCCCCACCTTCGGTTCCTCCAAAATGTAAACAGTGTTTACCTTGTCAGCACTTTCGCAATAGTTCGCTCTGTTAGCTCTTTTAGCACTGTTAGCTGTTTGCTATCAGCCACCGGCTTGCCGTCACCAGGTTGACAGCCGCTGAAAGGAAATGTAAACGCTCCCGATCTTGCACCCTTAAAACTACAATCCCTGATTTTCTAATATAATGACTCCCCAAAAGTTGACTTAGGATGTTTTCAGTACAAATCGACAACTCTCAATACAGTAGTTGGGTTTCCAACATTCACACTGTAACTCTCTCTAATTGCCCCGTAGAGATTTCTTGTAAACAAACAAGGTTAAGGTCTAACGAACATGGAGGAGTCATTTCCTTCCAAGTAAAATATTTGCAAGGCGGATTTTTCTCAATCATTTGAGTTCTGCATTACATACATCCATGTTTACTTCTTACAGTCTTCTTCTTCAATGGCTTTGTTGGTGCATTAGTATCTTCCTTGACATGTTACCACAACCTGTTGATCACTGGAATACCTGAGTTGAATTGATTTGGTCGCTAATTTGGTGTCTGTTTCAAAACAACAATTCTTCTGCTGGTTGTAATCATTCCTCCTGCTCACACTGGACATTACACAATCCATCCCTGACGTTCTCCAAGTCAAAGAGATTGGGGACAACATCCAGTCCCCGTCCTGTGCAAAAATGCGTTATTACATTTGGAAGATATAAACTTAATTTGTCTAACGCACACTGCTGAAGCCTCTCGTTGGCTTCAGATAAACATGTGGAGGCCTGTGGACTTGATCCCCTGTCACTTACATTGAAGGAGCATTAGGAAGGGATCTTTTAGACACACCATGATTTAATGAACAGGAAGGTTAATGGAGGCTTGTTTTAATGGAGCATATGGCCATTAGTAAGGAATAGAAGATGCCATTGATACAGATTCTATTTCCACCTTTTGCTATAAATGCAGCTGTGGCGACCCTCCCTCCCCTCACTGAATCCCACCCACTCATCTGCAGCGGCACAAATGGACAGAAAGCAAATATAGCTCCTTTTTTTTTCATTATTTCACTTGTGATATGAATGTTTAGTCGGCGCCAGCTACTCAAACTTATTAGTAGGATTATCCTGATCAATAGGCTGAATATTTGAACTAGGAGATGAGGTGAGTCAGGGTCCCCGGGTTCAGAGAGGTTTCCTTCATGCTCTCTGAGTGAAGCTGCAGACACGCTCAATGGATTTATCTTTAAACACTCCTTTAATGGTTGTCAGTTACAAGTGTATAAATAACAACTCGTTTTATCCGATAGTGCGGCGCTATGTTCACTGTGGATGGCTGTCCAGAGATTAAAGGCACCAAAGGGTGTGTGGAATACAATGTCAAGCATTTATTTTATCTTTCACAGACAAGAGGTGCTATATTTTTTTCCATTTTCTTTTTACGATAACTCCAGACTACAGTATCTACAGAGTAGAATATCACGCAAAGACAATTTCTTCCCTCACTTTGTACCTCTTTGTGAAATGTGACAGAATAGAAATAGTAATAAAACCATAAATGGTCTGATTAACTCGGGGGCCCCAAGGCAAAAATGTATTTTACCCTGAATTTAAGTGTACATGGCACCTTCTGTATTTCCCCAGAATTAATATTCGTCCTATGTTGGAATAATACTGTGGGTGCATCCCAAGTCTCTTAAATAGCATTTGCATGTCCCTCACTTGTGTCGTGTCCTTGCGTCTTAGTCCCTCCCACCGGGGATGCGTGGAGAGGAAACCTTGCAAGGAGAGAAGACACCGTGTGCACTGTGCTAATACTAATGAAGCCTGCCATAGCAGCAGCACTTTCCCTCTGTAGCAATTTCACCTTCACAGAAATAACAATCTGCATTCTGTACTGTGTGTCCTGCTTAGTGGCACAGGAGCCATGGCTACTTGCAGAGTTAATCACAATTATTATTAATTATTTGCTTAAATATATTGCTGCTGATTGTGTATCCTGTGTGTCAAAGTACTTGGATAAAACTTTATTTTGAAATATACACCATACATGCAGACGGTCCTCAGAGCTAAAAACAACAACAAAACAAAAACAACGGTACTGACAATGTTTCTGAGGTCAAATGATAATTGTGTCAATATTTTTATTTACAGTTACAATATTCTCCTACAAATAATTGTCATCGGTTAAAAAAGAGAAATTAAGCACAGGGCTCTTTGTCGTAAAGGTGTAATAAGAACATTATATTTTAGAAGGTGTTAGGGGTGGGCCTTCATATAGAAAACCACTGAAAGCGCTTTGCATGTCATTCACCCATTCATACACTGCAGGCACAGCCAACGGGAGCAGGAATAATACCTCTAGTCCTTACCCCGCTGAATGCACTGTAAGGCCACCTCAGGTGTCGAGAGAAGAATCTACAATCGAAGTGTTGAGGTTTTGTCTCTGACAATGGAGAGGTGGACAGGCATGGCCGACTGGCTGGAAGGCAGGCCACTCGTGGGCTTCTCTATTGTCTCTTGCATCTCATGCAGTCTTTGCAAGCTGCCATTATCAGCATGGACAGTCACACACAGCCTAGAGTAAAACCCATATGAGTCTGATAAGGTGGGCAGCTAAATGTAAGCTGCTGGGTAAGCCCCGTCATTATATCCTCGTGCAGTCTGCTGTAAACGACGAGGCCTATCTGCTTTTTCGATTGGAATCCCTCACAGATGTTAGCTCCATGGATTAAAGCTATCTTCAGTGCGGCAGTCACGTTTTGCTGGCACAGGCCTGTGGCCGGTAAGGACTGGCTTTCTATAGTCATGGCAACTTCAATTGAGCCCACGACAAGGACATTAGGATAATAATGTTAAGTCATTTTAAAGTTCAGATATGGTATGTAGCAGCACTTGACAGCATTTTCCTGAACCTGCAGGAATCCAGTAAACTGCAGATTTACATAATACAGGATTTGGGGCATCTTTGCATAATCAAAATGAGTGTGGTCTAGAAGCTAAAGGAGCATTTTTGATGTGTATCTAAAGACTCTGGAAACCGAGCCACACAACACTAGTCCAGCCAATCAGCAACCGACGGCGTTTGTGCTAGTGCACAGGACAGGGGAAAGGCCATCGATGTATAGAGTTAAAGTCCCGACACTTCCGGTAGACCATCGTGGGACCTAATTTCTGAAACAATATGTACGGTAGTCAACGACGAGAGACAAAAACATTTTTGATCCAATTGGAACTGTGCCATGAATTAAACATGTTTGTTCATTAAAAAAATATTTTTTATTTTTAAGATTGTTGCATTTTGTCATAAAACTGTTGAAATATAAGACTGTGAAAAATACGTAATTAAAAGAACTACACACCCAAAAGTCGCGTAAGTAACCAACTCCAGCATCTCTTATACTTTTATTCCCAGATTTCCTTAATATTTGTATCATTTGTTATGTTGTATTTGCTGCTATGTACATCTGAATCATATTAATATTTATATGTAGAAGGTTGTAATATATGTAGCTGAGAGAAGAGAACTGGACTTTGTTTCTGTGCTCCATACATACATTATTCATTACCTTTTGCCATTTTCTGATCCTCTAACACTATTCTCCTTTTTTCCATTACTGCTCTCTTTTGTCTCCCTGTCGCAATTTACAATCTCTACACAGTGAAAAGAGCACAATGTCGTCCATACTGCATGTTATTGACCGCTTGTTTACGAGTTCCGGTCTACAGTATTGTCAGTAAAGATCACAGGTGCATACCTGTAGCTAATGAATGTCTCTGAAAGACATTTAGACTCAAGCACCCTCTCTCCATCCATTTTTTCCATTTTGCCTGCTGGTCTACTTGTGCTGTCAGTTGTTAGGCTCAGCTCGAGCTACTTTTACGAGAGAAAAAGCACTCAAGCCCAATCATTACTTTGAAAATTGGGGATTTTTGTCAACATTCAATTAAACAGACTGAAAGACGGATTTGTGTATTTTGGTCTTTAGTAGAGTCTGACAGAAGAGTGGTACAATTAACCCGAGATTGAAAGAAAGTGAACAAAATCAAGATGGTACATAGTTAAAGACAAATGCTATATCACCACAAACACACTCTCTTATGGAAATAACACTTCCTACTTGTTTTACCAAATATGTGTTTAAGGAAAACTGCTGCTTGAATTACGTTGAGTGGGAAAATTTTCCCAAGTGGAATAAGTGCTGTGTTTTTGTATCATCATATAAGGAGACGGTTAGGATGGCAGGAGTACAAAGCACAGGACTTTGACACTGTCCAGTACATGATTAGGTTTAAGCAACAAAAGTACTTTAGTTAAGATTAGGGAAAGATAGGTTTTAATTACATGTTAATAAAGTTAAAGTAACAGTTCACCCCCCCCCCCCCAAATAAACATGTTTCCTTTTTCCGGTTGTGCTATTTATCAATCTAGATTGTTTTGGCGTGAGTTGCTTAGTTTTGGAGATATCTGCTGTAGCGATGTCTGCTTTCTCCAATACATTGGGGCTATATGGTACAATTTTCAGAAATCTTATCTTGCACCACCAGCTGTATAATATACACACAAATATATAGTTGTTTTGATATCAAATTTGCTGTTGAAAATGTGTAAGTAGGTACTCTTGTGTTACTTACTTACTTACAAATTATCATAATTTCTAGAAGACCAGATTGCATCTTGGGAGTTATGACAGCAGCAGTATCTGCATATTAGAATACATATGAACTGCTGTTGAATAACACATCAGGGACATCAGCCTTCCCCATCGCTCATAAAGTGGCCAGTCCGTGTTTAATCTGCAGGGAGGCTTCTCTGTTGTTGTGGATCGAGCAACAACAGTAATTGATCAGTGGCTGCTGGTGAAGGAAACCTCCTTAATTAAATTGAAACCCGTCAAGCTCTTTCACATGAAGCACACTGTGCACTGGTGATGCTGGTCTCCATGGTGACTGCAGGATGCTGGTCTGAATTTGCAGAGGAGATGCAGAGTTGGATGTTTTAATTTTCTGATAGTGGTGAACAGCACACGCTAGGGACTCTGAGCAGCCTTGGGCCATCTTCTTGTGTGTTTATCTGAGTTCCAGTGGAAATGCACTTTGCAGCCCAATGTCATGAAGGACTATTTTGAAGCACTCTCTGCTATTTCAATTGAATCATGGTCATGCAAGAATGGATTATTCCATTAGGAGCCCAACAATTTTAAAGCAAATATTATGCTATCCCTCTTGTTTCCAGGGAATAGAGGATTTTTCAGAAAAGGAGCTCAAGCTGTTTTCTCTGGGCTTCATTTAATTTTGTTTATTTTTGCCAACAATTAAAGTTAGGCTTGAAGCACAGATGCTGCATTAGAATTTTTTTTTTTTTACAGATTCAACAGAAGAAGCTTAAAAAGTATGATCAGCACAATTGCCTTACACACTGTACTGCAGTCAGGGGTTAAACAACACAATGGCATCTTACACACATTATTTACATTCACAAAGGCTTTTCAGTATTCCGTTTACAGTGTAAAGCTGTTTCATATCAAATATAAAAATGACAAAATTGATAATGACAGCAAGGCAAATTACAAATTACAAAGGCTGAACGGAGGACGAAGATTGAAGAAGCAATCAGTTATATGAACATCGATTGACAATCAATAGGAACTCTGTTCAGCACAAGTGACAGCAGACTCAGCTCTGCTGCCTCACCTCCTAGAGTCCCAGATTTATAAACTGTTTCACACATTTAACCAAATTAGCTACAGTTCATTAATATAACACACAACAAACCTGCCATACGCAGTGATGTTTAACGACCATTCAGACCCTCTTAGTGACTTTTATTTCTTTAAAGCAACAAAATAAGCGACCATCAGGCAAAAAGTGAGGAATACTAAATGTATTCTATTTATTCTCTTTTTTTTTTATACTTTAAATGAGACCTCCCTGTGGTGAGTTTGTGATTATTTGTCTAAAGATTTCTCTAACTTCCTTTTTTATATGATTGTAAATGCAAAGGAGTTAGTAACAAACTGTAGTTTACTACAGACAGAAATCACCAGAAGGTGGTGCATTGAAATTGATCTGCTCATCTGCAAAATATTTGGTTCTATAGTCTTGATGATGCAGTGATCATACAAACGGGGACAGTGGGTGAACTGCTGTAGCTGACTAGTGAGTCACTAACATTGTAGTTCATTCAGTCACATTAGCCCCCGTAGCTTCTCTTTATTTTCTCAGTACTGTTCTGTTTACTCCCCCTGGAATGTTAGGCTGTTCAGGTTGACTATGTGTAAATGTAATATTAATTGTTAAGATTAGTTTCAGTTTTTTTCTCCTAGGAAATGTTTAATTTTTTTTTTATATTGCTTTGCCAATTAAAGGACCAGTAATATCCTACAAATAAAAAAGCTCTGAAGGTTCCTGTGACTGAGGTGATTTTGCTGTATACGTGCAAAAAAAATGAAGCTCATTACATCAGTGAAGAGCATCGAGGAACAACAGTCGGGGATGATTTGGGAGGCAGAGTATTTACATACGGGGTGCGGTCCAAACTGCTTGATTGTAAAGCTTGAAATCTCCATTGCCATTAGGGCAACATTGATTGACCAGCATTGGTCAGTAACATTTGAATACCTCTGTTTCTTTGTTATTGTCACTTTGTAATATGAGGTGGTAAAATATTACTGATTTGTGCCTTGTGGACATGGCCACGCAGAGAAAATCGCAATGATATTGAATTTAACAAACTGTATCCAACAACTGAATCAATTCACATCTAAAAGAATGGAAAAAGAAGAAGAATTCTGCAGTCAGAGGAAAAATGACACAAGGAAACATTTTTAAATGAGCCATCCTAATGTGATAATCAAGTGAAAATCATGCACACTTTAACTTTGATCATACCCTGAATGCACAATGCTGATATTTTGAATATACCCATTTATTGGAAGTAACTCACTTTTGTTTATTTTGTCAAAATATAATAAGTTGACCACCCTTTTCATCCTTTTTTGGGGGAAAATGATTCTATACATTTTTGTCATTGTGCCCTTAATTTGAGTTTGCAAAAATAATGTTGGCTGAGAGATATTCTGCACACCTGACAGATGCAGCACTTTGTCAAAGCTAAGCATGTATATACAGTACAATTTAAATCCCCACTATCATTGTAAGAAAATATGCAGGAATGTATCACAATAGACAATATGTATAGTCTCTCTCCTTGTCTCTGTGAGTAACTCTACATTGCTGAATCTGTAAACAGAGCAGCCATTTCCAAGCATCAGCTTGTTGTTTTCCCCTTTTGTTCTTTTTTATTTTATTGAAGCCTCATGAGTCAAAAGCATTGTGTGGAAATAGTATGATCTAAAAAAGTGTACAGAAAGCATACAGAACTACAGGTACTCCTCAGAGTCATTTTAACTGTGGCTGAAGCCAAATTTGTTCAAATGCAAAAGCTTTATGTTATCTACAAATTCACATTTATTGACATGTTTCTTTTCATTGGTCAAGTCAATTCTAAATAGAGACCATCACAAATAGCTAAAGGGGACTTTACTCTCATCTTCTTTGATTTACATTGAGTTTGGATAGGTTTTATTTATTCCACATTCACCACTTTAAATTAGCATTTCAACTTTATTCAAAACTATGCCGCATTTTGACATGTTTGCCTTCATATTTTGCCTTCAAAATACTTCCACATGAGAGCAAATTTAGTTAAGTTCTGCATAATCACCTCTGACATACATCATCTGGTATGCAGAGTTGAAATGATCATTAATTGAACGGCATCCTTCGTTGAATGTCTCCAATTTGATTGATGTCATCATCTCTTGGAGTAAATAAATTACCCGGAGTAAATTACCAGTCAATATGTCCTAAAATGGGCCACATATATTCCAGTTGACAGGCTTTAAGATCATTTAAATGCAGATCAGTAATCGCCTTGAAGCTGTTTGTTTGTTGACTTCAAGGACCGGCATCTCTGTGATGAAGATGCTCCCAGACCGAGTTTTGGTGTGTTAATTGACAACACATTTCTTTCAAACAATAAACCAACGAAGTAAGTGAAGTGCCAACATTATTATTCAGTAGCATGTTTGCCATTCTGCTCATTCTGCTCAGAGGCTGTCTGCAGGCTTGACACCACTCACGAAAGTCAAGTAGGCGTGCAGAAAAGAGACGTCCATAGAAATCCATGCATATGGTCCAATGCCATTCTGGATTTTTCCATCTGAGCACAAAACCTTACGAACTGGGCTTGATTGGGATTCCATGTCCTGTGTGACAGACCTTTTCAGAACCATGGAACATTGAGTCCAGGTTTTTTCTTTAAACACAGTTGATGGTGGCGGAGTCTAAAGGTAAAAAACAAACAAACAACAAGTGTCCCTTTTTTGTTGTTGAAGTTTCCCCTATTTCTCAATGTAGAGAGTGGTTGACCTTGTTGTGCAACAAACTTTACTATAATTCATCCAGCTGTCGGTGGGTATCAGTCGTGCTCTGTAAGGCTACTTTTTTGTGTTGATGGTAAAGATACAGATGAAAAAGTCAAAATTCTCCTTTATCACCACAATCTCTTTTGTTTCTTTGAATGCAAAGGCAAGTGTTCCTTAGAAGAAATGAAACGATTGAAATGAAAATCACATTGTTTCAGAATCCCATCTTTTGTTACAATCCTGTACCCTGTGAGTCAGTCTGTTTTATCACAATGCTCTCTGGTTAATGATGTTTGAACAATACCTTTTTTGCTTGACAAGATAGAAATCTGCAGATGATTTTGTATCATCAAAAAGGTCTGTACACTTGTCTTCTGTTCCATTTGGGCAGACTAATTGTGAGCTGGGGATGCTCTGCTTCGTAATCTTGCTTACATTTGAATATATTCTTTGGGCTATCACCCCAATCTAGTGTCTCAGCCTTTGTAAGGCGTCACATTTGATTCCATTTTGTTATCAGAACTTCAACAGAAAAGTAAGAGAGTGAAACTTATTTTCCGTTCTCTTTAGCTATTCCTTTTGAATGTTCAGTCAGCCAAATTGGAGAGAATAATCAGCACTACTCTGTTCTTTGAGAGTAGCTTTTTCTCTTTATGATCTTTAAAACTCTGTTGTGGAGATCTGGGTGATCTCTGATTGCAGTTCTTGCTGGATCCTCCTCGAGCGAGAGCTGTGTGGGACCCTTTCCATGCCTAGTCATGCCGGCTTCTTTTCCGCTTCTGTTGGAGCACAGACGGACACTGGCTCGCTTGTGTTGTTACGGCCTCTTGTCAGACTGTGCTGCTCCACGTGGGTTTGACAGGGAAGGCAAAAATCCCTGAAGCACCGCTTAAAATTTTCATCTAAAAATGCGTAGAGGACAGGGTTAAGGCTGCTGTTGGTGTAGCCCAGGGCGATGCACAGGTGCCAGCTGGCTATCACGAAGGGGTTCCTTGTGTCGATCTCCACCATGGTCTTCACGATGATAAAGATGTGAATGGGGGTCCAGCAGATAATGAAGGCTGCCACTATTACCAGGACCATGCGGGTGATGCGGCGCATGTTGCGGTCTTTCTCCTTGGAGCCTGAGAGCAGACGAACGCTCTTCAGGCGCAGGATCATCAGGCCGTAACATATGGTGATAACCATCACAGGAACCACGAAAGCAAAGATGAAGACACAGATCTTTGTCACAGTGTCCCAGTACCAGTCAGGGTCAGGGAACTTCAGCATGCACATGGTTTTACCTGGAAATAGGGCAGGTAGAATTCAAAAGATTTTGTTAGTGTACGGTTATGGTAACAAGCAGGTTTAGACAGATGCTGGCTAAAGCTACAGAGAAACATCCCCGGTCTTTCACCCGCATGTGCTACTGGCCCTTCCACCACCCTGGTTTCCTCACCTTTATGCCCTGTTATACTTATATTAGGAGTTTGTCTTCATATACGGACTCTCTATTGTCTGTCACAAGCCTGAAGTTTGTGAGCATGGTAAGCATTGAGCATTTACTCTTAGCGGACAGTTATTTGCTCTTGTTGCCATCATATGTGTGCACAACAAAGTAGGTGCTATGGGTTGATGTCCAGGTTGTCATCCTTCACGTCTGTTGTCTATTTCAACTTCTTGAGGTTGTGCCGATAGTCGACCACTGAGTCTTCAGCCACAGTGGGCAGAACCGGGATAATAGGAATGTGCCTCTACTATTTTAGTCCATGTGTGTGAAATACGTGTGTTACTTAATGCTTTGCACACTAGTTTCTTCATTGGCACCTGAGACTGTATATAAGAAGTGGACAGAGTCACGTGATGTCACCCATTGACTTGTGGACTACTGTTTTGAGCCCAAGTGTTCGGCATTTTGTCTGTTGCCATCTTGTTTCTTTGCAACCAGAAGTAACCCAAAAGGGTGGAGCTAGGTACAACTAAACGCTGAATAAGACATTTTTAGATGGTCAAAACATTACATTTATCTTTCATGAACTGAAAACGCACTGTGAAAGGGTTAAAGTTGTAAGATGAAAGCGTGGACAACTCCCAGACCAGACAATGGCGAGGTAGTAACCTGTCTATCACAAGGTATCCTCACCCTAAAGCGTACCCTGCTTTACTGTCTATTTTACTCTAAACGGGACCATCATTTATGAAATGAACATCATGCTGTATTAAAGAGGACTTGAAACTAGCGATTGAGAGCATAAACTGATGTTTAAATGTTTACTAAGGTAATAAATCAAGTGAAAAGTAGGGTCATATCCTTACAGACTTTAGAAAGATAACAAGTTCATGGCATTTTTGCATTAGGTTTACTTTTCTTGGCACTGAACATTTGTACTCATTGACGTAAATTGTCCTCTGCAGATTTTCCCGATAGGAACATGATTTCTAGGAATACTGGTCTGTTTTTCCTGAGTCTTTCATCTGTTATGCACATTGGTTTTCTCCTTTTAAAGATTCATTACAAAGATATTTTTATTCTTCAAGGTCTACTTGGGAAGGAGATGTGACGGTATCCCAAAGACATTGATGAATTGAACTAGTCTAGGCTCATCTTTCAGCCTTAAAACTTAATGCAGACACACAACATAGATGTTGTGGCCCTGGGTGAGTAGTAAAGGTAGTACGGTTCAGGGACTATTCAGGGCTACTCCTGGAAATCAAATAGTATCCTCTGTTTTGGTTTAGATGGGGAGATGTTTGGTCTAAATGTTTCAGAGGCTTTTTCCTTTGTGTGACATGAAAGCTCTGATGAAGTTCTGAGGAACAGCAGCTTGGCATAATAAATGCTAATTACGCAGATCAGAGCACGTCTTTTCTTGAGCACTTTTGCAAAGATTTAGTTGGGGGAGCCATACAAATTCAACTCTTCATGGCTTACCCAATTCTGGAAGACGGTTAATACCATAAAGACTTTACTTAAAAATGAAAGACAACACAGTGGAAGAGAACACTATCTCACCATTATCCTTCACTTTGGTCACAGCCATGACCATAATGGGCACCCCAATCGCAGAGGACAGGACCCAGATGAGCACGTTGATCATTTTCGCCTTGACCGGCGTCCGAAACTCCAGCGCTCTGACTGGATGGCACACAGCGATGTAGCGGTCCACGCTCATCATGGTCAGGGTGAAGATGCTCGTGAACATGTTGTAGTAGTCAATGGCAATAATGAGCTTGCACAGGACTTCCCCAAACGGCCAGGTGTTCATGAGGTATTTGGCACTCTGGAAGGGCAGCGTGCTGGTGGCGAGGGCGTCGGCAAGAGCCAAGTTGAAGATGTAGATGTTTGTGGCCGTCTTCATCTTGGTGTATCTGATTGTGATCACAATGCAGAGAAAATGGGTTTGCAATAAGCAGCAGCTGTAATAAGAGCAGCTGGGTGTGGAATGCTCTGTTATGGGATATGGGTTTTTTTATGCCTTAGAGTAAAAGTGAATTCCCTCATGCTATGGATGTGCAGTGTAAAGCTTTGATCAACAACATATCTTTTTCTAAATGAGAGATTTGAGATAATCCTTACAATTGGCTTATGGGCCTCTGATCAAGCAGCCTACTTGCAAGAAAAGCACCAGGGAAATGTGAAAAGAAAATACTACTGCTGTCTAATTGAGATTCATGTATATTGTATGTGTTGGATACTGCTTTTAGCAATGGACTGTGCATTCTTCTTTGAGTGTGTGAGATGAAAATAGGTATTAGAAGAAAAAATAACGGTCATCGGCACTCATTTTATTTGGTACAGTATTGGCTTATTGAGGTCAGAAATTTTCCTCAGGAGTATAAAGGCTTATTTTCACAAAGGCTTCTCTCATCAAAAACCTTACAAGATACTGAATATAAAGCTTAGCTGATTTAGTTTTCGAAGAGATTGCAGTTTTTTAAAATTATTGCTTCCAAATACAATCCAATTAACATGCAAAGCAGACTGCCCAAAGGCACAACAGACAAGCATTAGAGACCCGAGATTGACAACATTTCTTTAAGAAATACTGTTTACTACATATTACAATGCTTTATGAATATATTTTTCTGATACTATTGAACATTTTGTTCAGTTATTTTTTATTTTAGAATTGTCTGAATGAATAGGTTGATTACACAATACATTTTAATAGAAAATATAGAGAATAAAAAGATAAAAATCGTTGTGCTGTTCCATTGAAATTAATTCTGATGTTTAAATGGATATGTTTTTGGCTTTCTTTTGTTGTTATTTTTCACGCAGCCTCTACAGACAATAATAGGGGTATTGATGGTGGAAGTGATGGCAGGGGTCTGCATATTTGAAGCAAGGTGTAGCCAAACTCAACACACAAGCATAGATATTAAACCTAACCCTTTTTATTGGGCTTAGCCATCTTATGAGGGACCAACTCTAATGCATCTCATTGGTGGAACTGATTAAATGCACACAATAAATGTCACCTGTTTTGATAGGATTTGTTCTGTGTAATTTGTACCAAGTTTTAAATTACAAATAACTGATCCAACAAATACAAAGTGAAGTAAAGAGGCAGGACTAAGAGTAGCCTATACATGTAACAAGCGGTCTCTGCCACTTGCTGGTGTGACGTTGTAAACCTGTACCATGTTGTTGTCTTTCTGGAAAACAGACTCTCAGCTTATGTCTTGCTTGTACAAATGAGTCCTCCTTGAGGCGAGCTGTCGAGTTTATAGATAAAGTTAGTCTTTAAACTGGAAGGGCCATCAAAGTTTAATAGATGACATCAGATGACACTTTTGGGAGTTGGTCCATTGATGATATATTAGTGACTGAACTCTGTGGGCAGGAATTTTGTCTGATAAAATTAATCTATTTGATGTGAACACAGGCTTCAGCTGAATCAGAAATTATAATTACATTGGTTGTTACATTATTTACCCTCTGCTGAGTCTCACTATTACTGATTGTGTCTCATCGGTTCAGTTGAAGGAGAATCCGCAGGCAACTAAATGATGCATTCCATTCAGTTGTGTCATTTTCAGGAAGCTGCTATTTTGACATGGCTTATTAGGACACTAAAATGAAACCAAAGCCCCAATCAGACTGGATTTATTTCTCTTTGGAAGGTGGGGTGATTTTAGAATTATCTGCACTGGCCAGTGATTTGAATCTCGTCATGGCAATTCAAAGTAGATCTATGAGTTTTTTATGAAGTGGGAAGAGCTGCTCGTCTTTTTTACAACAAGCTCTGTGTGAAATTTGGCTTTTGTATTTAAACTGAATAAATTAAAAATGCTGATTCCTGAACTTGCGTAAAGGCTGATATCTAGCGCCGATCCGACACCAGTGCATTAAAAACACCTCGCAGATCAGTGGGGAGATTGTCCAGTGTATAATATATTGCCAAATTACTGACATTTTGCTTGTTCTGGCTAACGTTACACTCTGCACTAGCATCTGCCTGATCGCTACTGCGCAGGTCAAACTTACAACAGACATTCGAAAAAAGTGAGGTGGCTCATTCGTCAGCTACTTTCATCATAATTTCAGAAGCAGCGATTGTTTTTTGCTCGAGTTTAGCTAATGATTGAGCCATCACATTCGTGGTACCGATTGGGGAAGTGAGCGACACGTGTTGTTGTTCCTATGTTGTGTTAAAAAGCTGATAAATTATATGATGACAAGATATAGGATTGGTGCACTGACTCGCGTATTCGCCAATATCCGATCCTTGCATTGTATGCTGCCTCTTAGGTATTTCTGATACTGGTATCGGAACAACTCTCAATAAAGATCTGACTTGAGTTATGATTTACCTACACCTCCCCCTTGAACTCTCCTGTGCCCTCCTGGGGAGGCTTTTGGCTTCCTCTTTAAGCTTTGTCCTTGCCTTGCATGTGCATTACATACCATATCCTATAATTTCCTGATGGTTAGGATGCCATCTTGAATGATGAGTTTAATCACAGAGGAGCACAGTGAACGTTTCATTCTTCACCTCGTGTATCGTTAATTCCGTCCAATTGGGGTTTAAATCATAATTATTGTTATTAGTTACACCTGTGCTCTTTCTGCTTATGACAAGTCAAATTGTCTATCCTTTCAAATTGTAGGTCGAAGGCTGTTTAATGTCAATTTTCAGCAGACCGCCATGTGGCCTTGACTCCAAGAATTGAATCCAGCTTTATTTTCAGTTCATGTTTCAATCTAGACAGAAGGAAACAGAGAAGTCAGCAGCAGAAGGCTGGCTTTGAACATCCCCTTGTTTGATCAGTCTAATCCAATATGTGTATCTACTTACAGCAAAGGAGTGCAGTGAGCATTTGGTAGTTACGTAAGGGCTGTCAGTGAAACGAGCACCATATTAATGTAATGCATTTATGTAAAATAGCATCAGTCTAACAACACAATTAAAACTCTGTCATAGTGACATATGGTTAACAAACAGTTAACTGCTCTCTGTTTACTTTTGCATCTCAATTTGTCTGAAGCCTTTGATTAAGCACCTAAAGCCTGGGTTTTGACATGTGGAGAGGATTATGTGTCACTTTGATAATTGAACTGTGATTCCAAAGAAATCTCTTTCCCTACTCCCTAATCCAAACTGAGACACACACTGTATCCTGTTCGTCAGTGCTTCAGTAAACGAACACTGGGATAACTGGACCTAGATGTTACACCACCCAATGTTATGACCATGTGGAGATTAGAAATTAAAAAGGTAGACTGTAGTGTCTGTACACACAGGTACTGTATATCAGAGGTAAAAGTAATTTAAAAGGGAGTGTGTAGTTCTTTCGCCCCGAGATAGTATGTTACATCCATGGTGGCACTCAGGATCTTGGTTGGATTATGAGGATACCAAAGAGCCGTTGTGGCATTTAAAATAGACAGAAGTGGCTGCAGGGGGATGCTCTTTTATGCTTTATAATGTGCCTCCTCCCAGCAGGTGACAAACACATGACACGACTTTAATTTCACACCAAGCAGTGACAAGAGGTTATGTATAAAACACAGGAATTGTGACTAGAAACTTTCCCATTTCCAAGTTGTGTCATTGCAATGGAATAGCTTGTCCTGAGGTTATGTTATGGTTAATTGCTCAGTGTATAATTCAGATCGAGAGGAACGCTTGTATCTTCCTTTTTCTAGGCTTGGATAGGCAATTAAGTTTTAAGAAATCTCATTGTAACGCCCTTTTTCATGTTACAGTGAAGCACGTTTGTCACACTCTGTGATGGTTTAATCGCCCGCTTCCTCCTTTTGTTTTTCTTTCCTTACAGCATTGACTCTGTGTTATATGTATGCGGCTGTCATGGCTGACCAATGCCTTCCTCCTCACACATGTGTTCTGCTGCCACAAGAATGAAACATATCTCAAAAGCAGTACACTGAAACCATCAGGGCTGTAGGAGTTCAGTAGCAATTATTGACCATCCTGACCTCTGGGGTCTGTAGGCATGTGAACGATCTCTGCCAAGATAGAGTGCCATCGATCACTGGTTTATTATTCAGCTTGCCATTAATCAAATGCCGCCAACTATGCACTATGTAAATTCTATCTAACCTGCCAAGGTTTGAAAAGCAACCTATGCTTCACCAATTCTGTTTGAAAACTGTATGATAACACCAGTAAACACAAAACCCAATGATTGCATTGATGTAACCAAAGGGCTCAAAGAGCTGAGTGGACTAAAAATATCTCCTGTTGCCAAGTTGTATCTAAAGTCAGTCCTATTTAGTGGAGAAGTGAAAAACGTTTCCATTGCATCAGAATCTTATAGGATGGTAATGATTGTTGTAATAGCAAACCCTGAGCCCTTACGCCTAGCAAACAGAATGAATGGCTTCTGATAAAAACACATGGAAACATACATGAATGACAATGGCCCCTTGCCCACCTCCTAGCACCCTACTTCTGGTGCCCTTCCTCGGACCACACCTGTCTTCTTGTCCTTCATTTTGATCTCACCTATTCCCACCCGTAAAGTTCCATGACTGCATATTGCATGGTTGAGACATATTGAGTTGACCATATCAGTCAATAGACGAACAGAACGAGAGATCTGGCAAACAACTCAAAGAACTCAAAGACACTTCTATGGCAGGCTGGTTGCCACTACAGAAGGTCTCTCCAGGACAAGATTACACACAGACTAACAAGGTGAAAGCAATACCAGTCACACGCTGTCACGGCTGTTTTGGCGCTCCATCCAAATCCACATTCAGGTATAGAGAATCAGCATTTAGATTGAAATCAGTGTTGATCCTTTATCTCTGCGCGAGTTGGATTAACACTGCCTGTTGTGACTACATCAATTCTTCCTCGCCTGTGTTTCCAGGGCTGAAGGCCAATACTCAAACCACACACACACTGATATGCTACTGGGTGACGTGGAGGACAAGCAATGAGACACAGTGTGTGTTAGTGTGTGTGTGTGTGAGTATCAGTCTGTTTATTTCCTGGGTTGAGACAACAGAGTCATGCAGTCATGATATGTTCAGCCAAATCTCCACTCCCAGTCCCCAAGGAACTGTTTTTGACAATGTTGACTCATACTGTAGTTCTTTTATCTTTACCAAAATATTACCATACCAGGAAACCTAGGGTGTGAGAATTCCGTCCATTATCTGCTTTGTTGGCAGAAATGGAACAATAATCCTCAAGCAGCTCAGTTCCACTTACACACAAACTAATCCAGCCTGCCACTATTTGCACACCGAACCGATTTCAAATGGAGGCCACTTGATGATAAATTCCTTGACCACTGAGCCAGGTCTTATCTAACAGGTGTGGCAGCAGGATAAGGGTCCAGATAGAGGGGAGGATAGCTGGAAGATAACAGAAGCCATGTGCTGCTTTCCTACCCTGCGTGGACCATCTCCAGAGGTGCCGGCCTCTCCATCAGCAATCAGACGGGAAGGCTTTCAACGCCACTGCAGCCTAATTCACACAGACGTGAGCATTCATGCAGTATCTACTCTAAATGGAGTTTGTCTGCATTTGAGTGCTTCTAGCCATTAATCTGAGTGGACGGAAATGTCTCAAATTCATGGGTTTTGCTTTATTTATAAGCTGCCTGAAGTAGCAGGCAAAACAAGGAGGCTTTCAATTGGGCTTTTGTTATGATTACTGCTGAAAAGATTGGTGAAATTACAGAAGATTAATAAAACAAAAATGTTGGCAACCCACTGAATATCAAACATTTGCTGGTTCCAGCTTCTCAAATGGGAAGATTTGCTACTTTACTCTGTTTAATATATTTGGATTTTGAGGGACCTTTTCCATTATTTCTGATATTTTGGAGATGACTGATTGCAAACATAGTTGCATTTCTAATTGTATTCTTTATGATTTTCATTATATGAAACTAGATTTTGTCTTTGGAATGTCAGAAAATAGTAAACGTTTGCTCCCTTTAGAGTTTACAGATCTTCCACAGGAGAGAATATTCTGCTGGGATGGTTCATGCGCTCAGTTTCTTTTTGCCTCTATGGGGTTTTTGCATCAGTGATGAATCCTCTTGCTCACAGGAACACGAATGCCAGACGAATTACTGCCTTTTCTGAGGTCTCATCCATCTCCTTTTTGTCTCCTTCTTATCTCCCTTGCTCACTCTTTTTTTTCCCGTCTTGTGCATTGTTTTTTTCCATTATTTTCACACCAACCCCTGGATGGAAATAATGGGCAGAGTTGTAAATATGTATGAGTTTTTTATGGTTCAATATCCAAAGATTGCCAATTGCAGAAAATGCCTAGCTTGTGACTTTTTCTATATTCTACTCTATCTGTTTTAAGCACTTCCTCTGCTTCTCTCTTTCATTGTATACATTAAAGTAATACCAACAACCATTTAGACCATGTTCATATCTAAATGTCATGCTTGTGGGCAGATAACAACCACTGGCCTTGACTGCTTCGCTTCCACTCGTCTGTATTATCCTTCTCTGCTGAGGCAACTTAAATTAATTCTACCTGCTTATTAAATTCACCGGCCCAGCTGCAGTAATTAATTACCTTTACTAGCAGTAATTAATGCTTTAGGTGATATTGGGGGAACACGTACAGCGAATGTTTGAGATTACTATAATTAGCATAATGAGTGAGGACACGCAGCGCTGCTGCAAAAGCTGTTTATTCCTGACAAGCATACAGGTTAGCGCTGGGTGGCTTCTCAGGAAATGACAGGTTGCGTGTCTAGTGACAAAGTGGGTGTAGGCTTTATTATAATTACTTTTAGAGCTGAGGGGGAAACTGTGACCTCCGACTGACGATTATACTGCAAACATTCACTAATGAACAAAATCTGGTTCCTCTCTACAAAGTCGTTAAGCCTGAAAATACCTGAGTTTCCATCACTTAAAAAGCTTAAATATATAATGGGTTTAGCACTCTTGTTTGCATGTCAAGAGGCAAACACAGAACACACATTTTCATTCAGACACCACATAAAAACCTTGCCTCTAACTGCACGATTTCCCCTCTCTAACAATCCTGGTGTGTAGCTGATGGTCCACAGATCTGTGTAAACTAATGGAGACTCTGTTTGAACAACCCTCTCTGGCTGAGGCACAGCTGAGTCTGACTGAATTAAGAGAATGCGACTGAGATTAGAGAGTGGATTGCAACCAACCCTCTTAACTTTCGCATGTTGTTTCTCCATGTAGAAATAATGAAAGAACAACCTCATGCTTTAGGGGACCACCTGTTTGGGACGCATGCAGTTCACACACAAATGCAATGAGGAATGCATGCATTTTTTAGTCAAGGGATGCAGAAAATCTTATTTTTTTTTCATGGCATCAAACCTTTCCATTCAATGGAAATCATCGTTGTGAGTGTGGATTTAGTATTTTCATGAAATGGAGGGGGGAGGGCGGGCAGAGTATAAGCCAAAAGCAAGCTTAAAACAAAATTAAGATTTAGAATTAATGCATTCAATTGTGTGATGTCATTACTAGAAGTCACTCAATAGTCGATGTCAAATATCGCAAATTCGGGGGCATTAAAAGGTCTCATGAGAAGGACACTATAATGAGTGCTTGTGGGTGAATTTCACATCAAATGTGGGCTTTGTTGCTCTTATCAAGTGCTTTAAAACAGTTGAGACACTCACCAGTAAAATGACTGTAATGAAAAACAAGTCTTTACCTGACCACCCCGTACATGACGAGGACGTTGCCCAGAAGTCCCACCACGCAAATGACGGAGTAGAGAGCCGTGATGCATATAGCTATGATCATACCCCCGGTGCTCCTCACCGGACCCTGCTGCTCGGTGTAGTTCTGCAGCCTGTCACCCATCTCCCCGTCCGGGAAGGTGACATTGTATGGGATGACGGAGTAGAGGTCGGACAGGGAGAGCTGCGCTCCTGAGACCGTGTACGGCTCCATGCTGCTGCCGCTGCTGCGCTGTGCACTCGACCCGAGGTGCTGAAAACTTGCTCGTACTGTTATCTGGAAGGGGAAATCTTGTCCGACTGAAGGCAAGAAGTGGAGAGAAATAGTGGAAGTCCCCCCCCCCCCCAAAAAAAAAAAAAGTATAGCAGCAGAGAGGCTCTGCGTGAAAGAATTTAGGCTGTTCTTCTGTTTTCTATCCAAAAAGACGAGGACAAAGTGGCCCCTCAGCAGCGGTCAGCTGTGTCTGTGTGCTCACACCTCTTATACTCTCCGAGATCCTCACAGCCCGCGCGCTGTTTTATACACTCGTGTGTCGACGTCAAGGCTGCGCATTATATGGTCATGGGCGTAAAACGGGAACGTGATGGGTGCCATATCTAGTCCTGAATTGATCTGGTGGGCTCTACAACTGAGCGCTAAGTAAAAATAAATAACCTCACCTTTGGAACAAATACCCAATCTTGTGGAAGGAAAAGAAAGTAATGCCTCACACTGAATATTTTGCAAATCATTTGCTCTCCAGGTTTATGAAACCAAGTGAACATGTTAAGGCAGCTGATACCAGATGCAAGGACTGTGCATTAAATTGCTTTGTCTGCTTACAAGCTGTGAAATTAATCGACCCAGCTGCCAACAAACAAGTAAGTCCAAAATCAATAATGCTCCCACTGTGGTTTAAGAATGTACCTGACAGAAGAAAATAAAAAGGTTTTACAATGTTCTTACTGCCAAGAGAGGAAAGTCAAAATCAGTAGTCCCTCCTTATACTGTACAAAACCAATCTGAAAAAGTATTTACTTTAACAATGTCACTGCAAATAAATTAGACGATGATGAATTATGTTATTACAGATGAGAAAACAATCTAACTCCAGCTTTCTTTCATATGAACCTAATCGGCAGACGTTCCATTGAATTATAGACTTTCATTGATTTCTGAGGATGTTAAATAATAAATAAACACCAATTTAAAATGTTATTTTTGTTGACCTCCAGTGGTTTAACTTCTCAAAATGATGCAGTGACTTACAGGTGTAGCTCAGGTTACTCCAGGATACGGTGAGATCACTTCTGGGTTTACAAGAGCAAGAGGACACATTTCTGACCAAACACATACAGCTTTTGTTTTTGTGAGCAAAACATCGATATCACCAAAGATACTCTATAACAAAGCCAATCGTTCATAATGGTATCCACTTCCTGTTTCCTATTTGGCATGGTCATGGCGTGTTCAACTTATATTTACACATTTTACTCTCTTCTTCTCTTCTCTCCGCCAATGAAAAGAGCCTTTGCAGGCCTATCTGTGCATTACTGTACATCATGACATCCAGAGTGTCTTAACTCATCCTATCTACTTTACTCTGTCTGTGTGTGGGATTGATCAAGGTGAGTCAGAAGTTCAGGCAAACAGCAATGGCAGGGTTTTCTCATGGGAGTTAAAGGCAGGTCGATCCTTGACCCTTTTCACTTGCTCATCAGTGCTTATGTAATGGCTCTGATGTGCCCCCTGGGAAATGATATACTAAGCGGATACTACCTGTGCTGGAATTCAGATTGGTCATTAGGCGCTTCGAGATCCATCGCTCACTTCAACCCATCAAGTGTCCGCCCCCACACACCGTCCCTTTTGGTCATCCTCCCTCTTGACCACAACACACCTTCACTGCTTCTCCAGCGCATGTGCCTGTGTTCTGTAATGTGCATCACTTACTCCTCTCCCGACTCCTTTCCTGCCATCACAGCGTAATTGAACTAGTTGTTTCTCCAGCAAGCCTCTTCGACATTTAACCAGTGTTGAGTTTTTCTCTCTGTTGTACACTTTGTATTTGCTTTATTCTCTGTGCTGGTCCAGAGTGTTTATTTAATGTGTGGAAGTCGTTCCTGCAGGATATCGGAGTTTAGTCTAACGTTGCACAGCTCATGTGCAAGAATGGAAAGCTTGTAACAACAATAAAATGTTCAACCTGTACCTGGCTTAGATCAGGAGGCTGTGTTTCACTGGGCTACTTGGGAATTTCTGCATCAATATATGCAGCATGAAGCATAAATAAATCAAATATTAAAAATGAATGCACTCCCATCACACCTAATGTTAGAGTTCAGTGTACCAGTTTCTCTGTTGCCCCCTCTGTTTCAAAGGGCCATGTGCCCTACAGCAACAGGCAGTATACAATATATTTCCACACATGTAAGTCATGGCAGTTAATGTCCCTTGTGGCATTCAGTTATTCCTCAGCCACGAATCCTTGGCCTGTTTAGTTGAATCCCAAATCGTTGAAGCAACTGAAAAGTGGTCAAAAGGTCATGAATTTGTCAGAGTGACATATGCCTGCAAACCTGAGGCTCATAAATAAGTCATTTAACTTCTAAACCATGTTGGAAATAAATCTAAGTCAGTATTCCTACAAGTAAGAGTACACTAAAAGTGTCAAGTTTGAAGATGCACAAGGTTGGCTGCAAAAGAAAAACAAATGCATCTGATCCCTGTTTATTTAAGATGTAATTTAATTCCACTCTGTCAGATTTGGTCATTGGCAGTAAAACACAACGTGCATAAAAAAGCAAACCCATGAAGGAGCCAGGGAGTACTCCATCCAGAGAAAAACAAAGATGGTTCGTCAATGCTGCAAGTAAAAAGAAAAAAAAGATATTAGCACCTTGCACAAGGTAATATCAGTTAGATGGTCCGTTAGTCTATCTGAATGTCAGATCATATCTCATACAGAATGCTGTGAGATTTGCTCAATCATTCTGATTCTAATGATTTTAGTGACCCTACAACCTTTCATCTCGTGCCACTGCCAGGCCAATATTAATTCATGGAGTGTGTGAGGTCTTTTTCTGTTCAGGTTGGAATTTGTAATTCTCAATTTAGTTGTGTAATTTTATACCTTGATACTAATGTGCTGTCTTCAGTCCAGGTTCTCTTGTCATATAGCCGAGTGGTGTTGGCATTTTTACCACGTTTCCACCAATCCCCCAAAGTTCAAAAGTACCTCTAATGCAGTTTCAACTTCAGGGTTTAGGTGAGCTGCTTAGACAACAGGAACGCATTAAAAACTCACAGTCAGGCATCATTTACTTGATGAAAAGCTTTTATTTCAGTGTTTTGTTATGTTGTTTACTGTCTTGTTTACTGTGATGTTGTTTACTGTCATATTTCAGTTTCGCTGCAATAAGGTTGAGGGGTTTTCTGTAATTGCTGATGTGTATTTACTGTATAGATCATGTTGATTTAGAGTGCGGGGAACAAAGAGCAGGCAGCTCCACCATCCATAGGACGGGAGATTTGGAGCACAGGCAATTAACTTTCTGGAGCCTCTGACTGTATTCAATCTTTTGTAAATACATCCTGGGTGTACTGCATGTGTTCGATAGGGAGGAGGTTCTTTATGCGATATTGTGTCTATGTTTCTGAATACATCTTCTCTGGGTGGATTTGTGTTATTTCTACATTTATGATGTATGAAATAAACAATGAACTTTGATCCCATTCTTCCCATTTGACTCGGCCGATGTTGAAAAAGGGAATGTAGTTTTTCGTGTCCTCTCCAAGGCCTTTTAACCGAAAATTGTAAGCTTTCTGAAGCAGATGGAGGGGTGAGGAGGGATATGTCCAGACACATTAACTGCAGCCTTGTTTCCCTTCACACTCAACATTAGCGGAGCTGGATCTGTTATGGGGCTAGGTGTTTACCGTGACATATGGTCATAGCTGCAATTGACGCCAGGACTTCCCAGTTGAGAAATTGTGCCTAAACTAATCATGCAATGTAAGTCATATTACAACTTAGCAAGCATTTTATCTGGGTTTTTCTGCAAATTTGCAGAATTAATGCTAAATAATTTCGAGTATGACATGACATCAAGCTGTCAGGCTAGAAGTCCCTGTCAAGCGTTGGACATGTTCTGCTGCAGGGTTCAATATGTCTAAATGGATTTTTTTTATCTGGGCTCAGAGACATTTTTGCAGCAGTGTCTTCTTTGGCAACCACATTTCCCTCAATTTGTTGCTCTATAATATTTCTCTGTCACTCTTTCACATCTTACTCAATGTAAAATGGCTAATCAAAGAATTGATGTCCATTAGCTTACCACAGAGAGTGTTATGAGTGGCAGAGGAAATCATAACCTTCTCTTTGCAAGATCATTAAGTAGCATTTACCAGTGGGATGCAGCTGACACACAAAGCCTGCCCTGCTGTTCCCAGTTCTAATGTCAAAGCATTGCTCTGGTTTTGCCCTCTTGGTTAGACCGGCACACAGCCTTTTGGCATCGCCACTTTATTGATGATTGCCCTGCCAAGCCCACATCTGCTCTCAAAATTCTTTGGCATAAAAAATGATGCAGGAAAACCATCAAATGGGGACTTATTTTCAGATTGTGCTCCGCAGTGACCATAGCTTTAAACAAACGGTCACAGTAGTGGTGAAGTGGGCCGCCTTTGCCTGTCGTTTATGGAAACGGTGCTTCTTATAATTTTCAGATCTCGGATTAATTATATATTAATATAAGTGGTTGTTATCTGTACAGTGTGAACTTTTAGCCACCGCAGCAGGACTTTCCATTATGCAGATTAATCAAAATGTGAACAAATAGGCTATATGCAGTTTGGTAGATGGATATTGTAATACTCGCTGATATCTTGCTGTATAGAATAGAATAGAATAGAATAGTACTTTATTCATCCCCAAGGGGAAATTTGTCTGTGGCAGCAGCAAACAGGGTTACACAATAAAATAAAAATAATAATATATAGATTTTCACTATTCTACACCAGATTTGTGTGTAAGGGTAAAGACTGACAGGGTCGCTCATTGTTATGAACAGACCGAGGATTATCACCAAACTCTGCAGTTCCACTTTGTAGCTTCATAATTGTTTTGATTTTCCACCCAGCAAATTTACTGTTTTGGTCCAGTCTTACCGGTCTCATTAGCGTTGTTTTTAGGAACAACAGGCGGCTGATTTTAGTGAAAAAGTTCTGATAAACCCGATGTACACTATGTCAAACACCAAAAAGACAAAGTTAGCAACTACCTAGTGAACATAATGGAGCAATCAGCAGTGAAAGAGGGGAGTTGGTGGAGACCAAAACAGGGTTAAAAGGAGAGTAATGGTGGACATTCAGCAAATGAATGCTGCTCCATCTCTGCTGGATGTGTTTCGACAACTGTTTTCTATTTTTGCCTGCATCTTAAAAGGTGTTAATATGTTTGTAGTTATTGTAAGATTAAAGAAAAATCATGTAATATAGCTCAATGCATTATATTTTTCCACAGTTGAAATTAGTTCCCACACCATTAACAGTCACACAGCTTGGACTTACTTTATTTTATTCTTTCGTATTTACATATAAGAAGTATACAGGCAGTAAAAACAATAAAACAAAATTAAGCAATCTACATGTTTTTTTTTTTTAAACTTCTGGTAAATGCCCCGCCCACTTCTTGTAGGTCCAAATACAGATATGATGACAGATTCGTTGTGTGACGTAGACACAAACGGATAGTAGCTTAGCAATACAACCTTACTGTGTAGTACGTATGCTTGTGTGTCTACGCAGAAAAAGGGAGATGATGGCACAGGTTGCAAACAGAATTGAGGCGAAGCTTGAGAGAAAAACAACGATATTGTTCTTTTTCACGCATCAAATCCACTGCTGAAGTTTGCAACTATCTGTAAAAGAAATAAGTGGGAGGCTATGGCAGACGAAATGGAATATAAATAAGAAACACTGGAGTACATGTCGTGCCCCTGTTTATGTTTTCTTTCTACCAACCTTTTGACTGCAATACTAGGCGTGATTGATGGTGTGGCCGGTCTAGAGTGGCTGCAATATACACAGACATGCCATGTATTCACAGCTCCAGTGCCGCTGCATAGAAACACTTTAACTCTTTTCTATCTCTCTGTCATTCCATTCCAATAAACAGTTTTTAGCTGAGTACACTTCTCATCATGAGGTAAAGAAGATGCGTTGAAGGATTGGGAAGTTGGGAACCGTTTCAAAGAGAGAGTGATCTTTGGTTCGAAACAGCGTGATTTGATGATTCCATTCTGTTGTATTGCAGAGTGTCGACTTACAAATACAATCATCAGTCAGCAGCAACACTTCAGTATTTGTACTCCTGATAGCGATCGTAGGTAACGGGAGTGCGTTGATGGTGTGTTTGCTGTTTCGAATACAAGAGAAAAACAAAAGATCACATTTATATTGCTGGTACACCTGAAGGCAACATAAAGCTTCGATTGATGTGTGGCATTATATTACTTAACCAGTTGGTGGTAGGGAGAAATACAAAAGCCCAGAGAGAGAAGGCTGTGTGTGGGTGAGATTGATTTGGCCAAATAGGCATCATTGATAAGCAGGTTGCTCTTTAATCACTAATAGAGACAATTATGCAGATGTCTTGCTTGGTTTGGACTATGAGATCGAACACTATTAACCCTAATAGCTTTTCTTAAAAAGTTCTTTCTAAGTGCTCAAGAGCAATTATCTTCTGTAAATTATGTTTGGTTCTGCATTTGCCTTGTTTTAGAGACTTAACTGAGGGAGGGGGGAAAGAAAGAGGGAGAGGCGATTGAGAGGAAGAAAAAGAAGACCACTGTGGTCGCATCAATAGTCATCTACTCAGTGCTTTAACTCTGGAAATCTGATTGAAAACACAGATGCTAGATGGGGAAATGTGCATTTTTAAATTGTCCCAAAAGCACCATCTTCCAGCCTCTGGAAACCAGCTGTTCCTTTTGCTTTTAAATAACTAGACTGAGCCCAGGACTTGCTTTATACTTGATTCAAGGGGTAAACAGCAAACAGCCAACTGTGGTGTAGCTTTTGATTCATAGTTTGATTCATATCCACGTAACTTCTAGCTCACCTTTTCACATTACTGATTAGGAGATTACTGCTGTGCAATTGTTGTGGTTACGTTAAATAATTCAGTATGACAGAGAGCTGTCTCGTCCTCAACATCAATAATGTAAATCTCCTAATTTGTAAGAGTAACACAAGTAGCCAACCTTTTCTTGCTGTCTCTACACCAGCTATGCCATAACCCTTGAATTCACTTCTAGCATCTCTGTGAGGCCGTGCTAAGGCACAGCAGTGCATTTGAACGTAATGCTTTTATCTTCATAGCAACATGCTTATTATGACAATGCTAACTTGCTGACGTTTAACAATTAAACTCTGTTGACCATCTTAGTTTAGTGTTCGCAGGTGTGCTGACCTCTGCTTGTTAGCACTAAACACAAAGTACAGCGATAGACAGTAACAAGTGGACGCAGTCACCCTGACATCACCCATTGGATTGTGACGTTACCCATTGGTTTGTGACGTCACCCATTGGTTTGTGGACTGCAATCTTGGCTTTTTATAACCAAAAGTGACACGACAGGGTCGAGGTAGATAAAACCGAACAAAAGATTTTTAATTCTCATAAGTTCTAAGACGACAACAGGGACAAAAACTCCTGATGGGAATATCTTTAGTCCTGTAGGTATTTGGTCATGAACCAAAGTAACGGGCAGATTAACATTTTGACCAGACGATGAGGCTAGATGGAAAAAAAATTACAATTCATGAGGGGAACATGAATGCTGTTACCAAATTTCATGGGATATAATAGATATTTAACTCTAAACCACAAATGTGAACCTGATGCTGGTGCTAGATAATAAATCAGGAAATAATCACAGTCAGCAGGTCTTCTGGGGACAATGAATGTCAGAAATTGTACCAATCCGTGCTCCATCCTAGTGTGGCCAACAAGAAATTCTTCAACCATTTGAACAGTTAATGTCTTTTTTTCTTTTTTTACACATCAACAAAGTCTCCATGCAAAAGGACACTTGGCTTTGCTTGCAAACGCTGGCTATATGGGAGTTTTCTTTTCCTTCTCTACTTCCTTAATTTTAGTTCATCCCAAAATGTAAATTTCTGCTCCATTCCTTACTGGAACTACCATGTTTAAATGTGAGTGGACAGAGTGTTTTCTAAGCTTTGGCAGTGGGTCCAGCCCTCTGGCCACTTACTTGGCATGCCTGGATGCAATCTGTTTCAGCCCCCGCATGTGGGACAGCAGAAGAAATGTAGACCTTCTTGGAACATACTTCAAGCGCTGCAGGTGGCAGCGATAACCTAAGGCAAATCTTGCCTGTCTGGCTGGAATCTGTCTCGACCATTGTTTGCCTCTTGGCTGCCCGATCCAGAGCCTCTCTGAAGGGGAAAAGAAGCTGAACAAGGGTTAAAAGCCAAAGGCAGCTTCATAATCTATTATTAACCAAAGCATATGAATCAAAGACTGCTGCACCACATTCAAAAACTTTGTCAGCAGGCTCCCCTCACTTTTACTGATGAAACACTGTGATGGACTGATAAAAACTTGTAATGCAACGTAATGCCTGTGAGATTATTGAAGTATTTCATCTGCAATACGAGCACAACTCTGTAGGGAAAGAGAACGACTTATTTCACTGCATTCTCTTGTCAGACTTCATTTTATAATTCAACTGTCTGGATCTGGTGAAGACAATGTAATTGGTCTCCTGATTCCCACCCAGGCCCTTAACAACACAAATGAATCAAAGACATAATTAAAGTTCATCACGCTCAAATGAAAACATTTTCCATAATTGTCATGGTCCATAATTTTACACCTTATCTGAACAGTCTGAAGGGATTATACACAAGGGGCTTCTGTTGGCTTAGTAATACTCATTTATTAACTCTCAAGTCCCCCTTCGATAAAGCTTCTTCGCTGAATTTGAAATAAAAGTCTGTTTTGACTTGCACAACCTGTCGTTCATCTCAGAAAGAATGTAATTTAAAGTTAATTTGGAGGGGGATCGATATGCCTGATAAACTGCCCGAACAATTAATGATCTGAATGTCGGACAACTGGATTTTTTTGATTATTATCTTAAGTAAATTTTATTGCTATCACCCAATGTCACAGATTTGCCTCAAGGGGCTTTACAATCCTTAGAGCATGACATCCTCTGTCCTTCGACCCTTTATTCTATCAAATGAATAACATGCGTTTTTTCACGCAGAGCAAAAGCCCATCTGAACGGCCTGAAAACAGCCTCACAGAGGCGCTAGCATGGCTCTAGACTCTTGTCTTGTTATTAGTCTGACTTCCTGTTTTACTGATCTACACTGAAATTTTAAACATTTAATTTGCACTCACTTTTGGTTTCCCTTCAAATACCCCAATAATAGCAATGTAGCTCAAACACGTCATAACTGACAGGAATGAACCAAAACTGTAAATGAGAAGAAAGTCGTTAAAGAAAGTTGTTCCTTTAGCTCTCTTTGCTTTGACTCTTTGCCCTTACTCCTCCTACTTGTGCTCATAAACTTGTGTTATGGCTTGTCTCCTGCAATATTCACAGTATTATTATTACATTTTTCCATTAGTCCTAACACTAATCAAATTGAGGTTGCTTTTAAAATTTGATTGTCTTTGAATATTGAATGCATGCAGTCTGCAGATACTGCTGTCTGTGCATACTTTACAGTCATATGTCATCTTAACGTTTCCCCTCAGGGCAAACTTAATATTTTGATATTGAGTACTTGCACCAAGTTTCATTGGTTTTTGTGAGCCTCATGGTGACTGCTCAATTTCCCAGTTGTGCTTGCAAGGTTTTAGGGAGTCTTACAGTCTGTGAGACCTCCCTGTAATGAGAGTACGACTATCTTTGATTGTACAGCCCTTCGGGCCGGAGCACAGCACCTTTTGAGTCGACAGTCGCTCATACACTCCCAACTAATGAGACAACCCTCATTTTCGTGGTATAAACTACAGAAACTGCTACACAAATTGGTTTGGTTATTAGTTTCCTTTCCTATCACGCATCTCTGACCAGTGAAGGCAGACTTGAATCTTTAACATTCTTCTCTCTAAATAGTTTTTCTAAAGATGGAAAAACTAATTTGGCCATGCAGAGTCGAGACTTTCTTCTGAGGAGGATGAGAGGATGAGATAATACAATAACCTAAGTCATTCCTTAGCTGCCATCATTCTTGTCCTAAAGTGATCTGGATGTCGTTTTTTAACAAGGATGATGATGATGAATTGTTGGCAGCCAGGAAGCCCTTAAGTTTGTGCGACGGCATAATGTTTGTCATTTTATGATTCACAAATCCATTTTCTACTGATGCGGGTGTAAAGTGAGCAAGCAATGATAAACCAAGGTCTTGTGAACTGTACAACACCACTAAATAGTTAGTTTCACCTTCAAACCAGAAACACTTTCATCGTAATGTTTGTGACTCACAATTAAAATCTGTCTTATCTCCTGCTCAACAAAGACTTCCAGTATTTAATGAATGGTTCAACATTTCTGGATAATATAAAGATGCGACTTCCTGTAGACCCCTGCTGTGCCTGACATCCCGCAGTGATAAAGTGTGTTATATAGGGAGTAGTGCATGCAGGGATGAGTAATTGATTTCAGACACAGCCATTATGCTACTCTAGGCTAAATGTAATATCAATATTCACACCTAACCATCGACTGTATGTAAGTAGCGGACTTAGTCAGAGTCACACCCATCGGTTCGTGGACTACGGTTTTGAAGCCGTGAGTTCGGTATTTTGGCGGTCGCCATCTTGTTTTTATGCCACCAGAAGTCACAGAGTGGAGCTAACAAGCTGTTTTAAGACAAAAACAAAGACAACAACAGACAACGCAGTGGTAGCAGCCTGTCAATCACAAGGCGGCCACACCGTAAAGCATGTTTTACTGTCGATTTGATCCTAAATGGGACCATCATTTACTAATTCAACATCAAGATGTATTGAAGAAGACTTGAAACAAGTGATTGAGACCATAAACTCATGTTTGTAATATTTACTGAGGTAATACATTAGGTGAGAAGTAGGGTCATTTTCTCAGACTATACTATATAATCAGAGTTATTTGCAACCAGAGGAGTCACACCCTGCTGGCCATTAGAAAGAATGCAGTTTGAAGGCACTTCTGCATTGGCTTCTCAGCTCTAGCTCAGTCGACATTCTACTTATGAACTGGTAACATATAAAGTGACCGCTTGACCCTCTCGAAAGACCCTTTGCTTGCAGCAGTGGTCATACTGTGAGCCTAATGGGCTGTAAAATGATTTGCGCAATCAACCGGTTAAATCGGACCCCTGTTGACCCGATGAATGATGGATATACACAAAGTCACAAAATCAGCAAATTCCCAAGACTTTGTCCTCTCTCCATGTGTCCCACAATTGAATTTTTAGTTGATTGGTGGTAACCTAAACGACATTTTAACTGTGTTTGGTACATTTAACAAGCAATTACTGACGAAGAGCATGAAAAACTAATTTTATGAGCCTCTGAAAAACAAAAGGTTACTTCCAACTGTCTTGAAAGCCATGATGGATAGTGTAAGCTAGGCTGTATGTGTCAGTGAAAAGAGTAATATGTTACAATATGCACTTTAGTGAATACTGAATGTGTTTGTCATCACTCAGCAGAGACACAGTTTTGCACCACTTTGATAAAAGATGAGAGGAAAAAATGCCGGGCATGTCATACAAAGCCAAATGTATTCTGTATCAGTGAAAAGGTCTGCAGTGTACATATTAGAGGCAGGAATTACAAATCGCTTTGCTCATTTGAACATTTCGTTGATTTCTGTTCAAAGATTCGTTGTCACTGATGCTGTAAATGCATCAGTGCTCCTGACAACAGACTCAAGTCTATACTTAGTTGAGAATATCTACAACTAGAAAAATGTAACAAAGAGAACTATAGAGAGTTGACACATTGACACGTTCACTGTCACTCACAGACACAATGTTGGTGCTTATTTTAATACATCTGAACAGTCTGTACTTGGGCTGTTTGGTGCAAATAAACACAATAATGCAAAAACATGGTAGCCACACTAGCACCAATCATTCCCTATCTGCACCCAAGTGGTTTTAGTTGGCTAAGTTACAGAATGTTAAGCAAAGAGGAGGGAAATAGACGTGAATCGTTTCTGAAATAGTCATGTCGGTTGTTTTGGAAGGCAATAGCAAACTGACTATTTTATTGGCTTTAAGTAGGACTTGTTGATCATAACCAACTGCTTGTGGTTGCACAGTTGGTAATTGCCCTTTGATGGTGATCTTTTGTCTCGGTTGTGGCCTCCATGTTCAGCTGCTGATGCTGACTGGATAGATGAAATGCATGTGCATGTGGTGCAATAGGCAACTCTCTGGGGAACCCATTGATTTTGCTAGTCTACCTCATTTATTAGCGTGAACCTGAAGGTTGTGGTGGCAAAAATTCTGAGCCCACTGGAATGAATTAACATGTAGATTAGAAGTGGTTTTGGATAGGTTTTGTAATTTTTTGGGTGAAAAAAAAACAAACATTCTAACTATGTTAAAGGCTGTTATTAAAGTAATTGACTTTGTTCTAGAGAACAAACTGCAAGGTGTTGGGCGATACCTGTCACAGTAGAACAACATATCACCTATATACAGGCTTGTTTTAATCTGAGGAGACTATGCATCAAGTGACTGGAAAAATAACATGGATTATAATAGAATAAGTGTGATGTGACTATCTTCAACAAAGCAACAATGTGTATTGCCATCTTCAGTCTCCTTAGATTTATTATAAATAATTGTATGTATTATAATAAGATTATAGATAATGCTCTGACATATAACTAATCCTGTGAAAGTATTTGTGGTCATGGATCTATAACAAGCCATCGAAGCTGTATCCTGTAGCATATTTTAAGCTGACATCAATAAATCTTCATCCTGACACCTTTCACTGCCCTCTCTTTTGGGTGATGGTGTTGAGCTTTTGAGAACTGGCAAAAAACTGAGAATCAATTGGACATCTGTCACACTCCGCTTGGAGTCCAATGTCATAAAGGTAGAGGCATCCTTGCAAAACAACATCCATATGGAGAGACAGCACTGCTTAAAATGTCCCTGGGGACACTATAAAAAGCCTTATTAAAAACAGATTCTGTTGTGTGGGGGAGGCCTCGACTGGTGCTTCATGGATTTAATCATGTTACAGACCTGAATGGTGAATTTATAAATGAGAGATGAGTTGGGTTCTCATAGAAAATCTGTCCCCAGGGTCATCATCAGGGGCATCGTCACTTAACAAGAGGCTGGTGTGTTACCTGGGCCTCTAGGCTGAAGTTGCACATGAAAAAAAAAAAAGTACAACGGGAAACCACCTGAGATTATCCCTCGTTAGCAATGTGGAGACACGCATGCACATACAGAAACATTGAGCCTCAAAGGACAACTGAGCAGCAGGTTTGGAACTTCCAAAATTACCCCCCTGTATGTAGATGCCAGAATGTAGCTGAGAGCAACACCTGTGTACGCTTTCCTTATTCTTGTTTTACCGAGGATACACTTGAATGAGCATGAGTGATGAGCTCATTTGGGACACTTAATAGTGCTATTTAAAGGAATCATATCCTCAGAAATTGGTGGTAACAGTGCAGCTGGTTGCTGGATTGTGGCCCAAAACACTCACTGCTGAAGAAAGTATGATGTATGAATTTATGTGTACACGGTTATCATTAGAGTCTGTAGTAGTTGTACCAGTAACAGTTGTAGTAACATAATTTCTACTACTACTACTACTCAGGTGCAAGCTCAATCTCTCCGTATCTTGGCAGATTACAACTTCATATCATGCAAACTGCTTATAGTTGATTTATGTATTTCTGGAGAAGGGTTCCAATTAAAATGAAGGGGCTTTTTTACACAATCACACTCTTACAAAGGTTCTGCAGTGGTACTGGCTGCTGGTATTACAGGCTCACACAGCCGCTGCAATAGTGATCCCTAAAAATAATCCTCCTCCAGTTTGACACTTTATTTAACTACCTCTTTCCTTCCTCGGGTCTCCTCCAATGGACCATTTCACCTCTGACCTTCTGGAAATGTGCTGCAGGATATTGGACATTAACTCCTTTATTAACATTTGTACGGACTTGATGAATTATTGTGTAAATCCCTTTATCTATGACCTAACATTATAACTGTATGCAGATAACTTTTATTGATGGCTTATTATTAGAAAGTGAGAAACTAATGACCTAATATTAAAGGCTGTATTAGTATTTAGATAATTAAGTTTATTTCTAAACTATATATTAACAGTTAGAACAGCAGGCTTATTAGAAATAGGAAACGTTTGAGCCTAAATAAATGAATGACTTAACTATTAATGCTAACCAGTAGGACCTTTTGCACATTCTGACAAGTTATTATCAACTGTTTATATCTGCAGTATAGAGCATTGGCGAATGTTTGTTAAACGTTAAAAAAGCCATTAGTTAAACCCTTCAGAAAGGATAAAACTATTGAGTTTCTGAGGCATTTCAGTTAAAATTGCTGCTTCAACGGGACAAATCCCATCCAGGCTGCCAGATGATGAAGATAAATGACTTTCTCAAAGATAAAATATTTGGCACACTGGTCCTAAAAACATTGTTGCCAAATGTAGGAAGTAGGTACAGCCATATCCAGCAATGAGCCCTATGCCATTTTTTGGAGATTATCTTGATGTTGATAAGCAATCATTCACACACCAACCATGGTTATATGGTCTAGCAAGCCAGACGATCCATGCAAGTTGATGGCTCTGCTGGAAACGGTTGGCCTTCCACTCGATGAGAGCGATTACCCAGAAGGCCATTGCACTAATGCATACTTAATGCATTTTCATGTTCAAGCCAATATGAGCGTTATATGACAGGCACGGTGTCCTGTTAGATATTACATCACTTGGCTATTCATCAATTCCAAGTGCCTATCACGCAGGAATGGTATTTACAAATGTGGACGACATCCCTTGCTCTACAGCCATCACATTCAGATTGTCTTATTACAGTGTTCACAGGAGTACGTTCTGCCATTTATTACAGAAGGGAAGTTCAGTCTTGCAGTGTCATCAATTTGCAAAACCAGGCCACACTGAATATGCTAATATTTGGAGATGATTTTTTTATGAGAAATTGCCGTATAGTGTAATTTTGTGTAATTACCCAAAAGAATAAACTTAAGTGATGTTTGACCAATTTGATTGGCCGTCACTACAAGTGGGCCCATTAATAAAAACAGCTAACGCTTGCTAGGCCCCTTACTTTCTCTGATGTAGGATGAACACAGCAATGAGTGTGTGAGAGCTGACGATATCTCAGCTGCTCGCTCGTCACGTGATCCGTTTGTCATTCGCTAGTCAAGTGAGTCGTCGGTGAGTCAACCATGCTCTTTTCCTAAACTTAACTAAGTGGTTTTGTTGCCTAAACCTTACTTCCTGAGGAGACAGAATTTTATTTTGAAAGGACTCTATGCATGCAATCAGCGGAGACTGAAATGCCGTCCCTGCCACGTCCAAAGGTGACGCTAGACGATCTCTGGAAACATGGGGCAAATAGCTAGCCTGGTTCTGTGCAATCCTATTTGCTTTTCATTCATTGTATGGCATCTGCTCTTTAATTTAAGAAATACTGGTGAACATTAAACACAGATGTCCATGTTTTTAATAAGAAAGTGCAGCTAAATGTAATTATGTCGATACAGTGGGACATTTTAGCCCTCTGCAGCAATTTGTTGAAAGGTCATTACCCCGACTCATATTGCACCCCAAGAGTCTTATGCTATATTATTTGCTGTACTATATTACAAGGTTGAGATTATCCGCTAACCTTTCACATGCAGCTTCAGTTGAATGCTTTCCTTCCTTCATCAGATTATCTTCATGTATATTGCACCATTGCCACCTTCTTACCATTTCTTGATTATAGTGTTTTTTCTCCAAATGTCAGTCTGTTTTAGTTGTTGCGTGTTGAGAATTAACCATTTCAACACAGATATTTAATTTTCCAAGTCAGTGATGCCTGAGAACCCAAAGACTTAACGCACATCATGACAACAATGAACCCCATCACACATTTTTTTGACATTATTTTGCAGGCATGACAGGGAACAGTGGAGTGGAACAAGCTGCATGCTGAATGAAAACTCCTCAGACTCCAGCAAGTATTCAATCTGCAGATGGAATCTGAGGAGCCCTGTGAAAAATGTCTCTTGAGCAAAACGCAGCATAAACCTGGAGGAAGCTGTGCAAGATGTTCGTTTTATTATTGGCCCAGCATCCCAACTGTGTCTGTATACAGTCAATATCCGTCTCCATCTTTGGAGATGTAATGAGTTTGTTTGCTGACATATTTGTGTCCTCTCATCTGTGTATTCATCATACAATGCTTTTCATTGATTATTCCTGTTGCACAATGGGAACTGTGGCAACTACTAAACGCATTTGGTTTTGACTTGAAAGCGGTTGTGTGTTCTTCTTTAGTGCTAACATAGCCAGCTGTGCTCCTGTGGCAGACTGCTGTTAAAGTGCAAGCTGTGTAGATACTCTTTTTTTGTTGTTGTTGTTGTGTGCCAGCCTGAGCTCATCTCAGCAGGGTCATACTGTGGATGATCAGACACCCAACCAACCTAACTGTCAACACATATTCCCATCCACAGAGACCAGCAGTTAGACAAAGGTTAGTTGAGGTTTTTTGACATTGTTGGGTGTCCTTTGTTATTTAAGCTCTGGCAATTTGACCTTCTGAGATATGTTTGCCCTTTATCTGAATGGATTGCAACAGTCTTGACATTTTAGCATTTTTAATGGTGGTATCAGAGAACTTCAAGGTTCTCCTCTAACCCAGACCTGTACTCATCCATGGGAGTTGGGGTGGGTGTAAAGGATTTTAGATGGTGAGGTTTTAACGAAAATGCAGTTGATTGGGAAGTATTGAGCATAAGACTGGAAGAATAGACTTGATACTGTTTGACTTGTGTGGCAGTTTGTGACAGTAAATATAAACAGTCCTAATTCAAATTGAGCCTCCCTTTTGGATATTTCAACACCCACCTATGCAGCTGAAAGTAACTCTGCTCCCCATCGACATAGAAATGCAGATTTATCATATTTTGCTGAAGCTTTCTCCATTCTGTTTTCCATTTCAATCAGTTTTCTAACTTAAATGAATGAAAGACCTTTATTTTTGCTCATTTACTATTCATGGTGTTAGGTCAGCTTCTTATCTGCCAGGAAGCATCGAGCCCACTTTCCACACAATACAGACTTGGGGGTGTAAAAAAGCAAAGCCCTAAACCTTACTGTGCGTCTTTAGATGCAGACTTCTCAGATGCAGACTTCGTCCAAGCCAAAAGGTTCTCTTTTTTTTCCAGCCAAGTATTCGTAAAAACATACCAGGGGTCCTTTACCCCTTAGAATAATTACACTATAGTCTATAGTTATGTGAAAGAACACAAGAGAAATATATCAGAATTATATTGACATGTATATAACATATTTGCAGATTCTGAAATTTATAGATTTTTTAGATTTATAAATTAAAATATTTGTTCAACTGTAATGAAACCTACGGATATACCCATATCTCTCATGTGTCTGTGTTTACCACTCCTTTTATGTCTCCCTTGTGCCCAGTTAGCCTCTCTCTCGCTCTGTGTGTGTGTGTGTGTGTGTGTGTGTGTGTGTGTGTGTGTGTGTCTCTCCGTCTCGCCACTCCACCGCACCTGCCTTCAATCAGCTCATCCTCGCTCCCCAGTATGTCAACACCGGCTTTGCCAGATTGTTGTTCTCATCTCATTGGTAGCTACGCTAAGGCCTCGAGCTCTAGTATCTTCGAGAAGAGTATTCCGTGTGTCCTTGTTGTCAGTTAATGATTGTTTGTTCCCTGTTCTCCAGGATTCATTTTTGTCTGCCAGTATATATAGTATACTGTGTATATATATATATATATATATATATATATATATATATATATATAGTTGAGACATCTAGTGGTGAGGTTACAGATTGCAACTGAATACCACTCCGCTCACCCCTCCCTTTCCAAGAGTGTTGGATGCTCTATACCTGAGCTATGATGGCCTTCAGGTATAGTACAATAATACCTTTCCCATTCATGGCTACTGTAGAAATATGGCGGTGCAACATGGAAGACTCTGTGAAGAGGTAGAGATGAAAAACTCAACAATTCTTAGACAACATTTTTTCTTCTTTCAGGTGATTATACACTTAAAACATAGTTATTAATACTATATTTAATTTATGCTAATAAGGGTCCCCTAAATCATGCACGCTAGACCTTTAATCATATCACCAACTTGAGAGCACACCACTTAAATGTGAAACAAAGTTGAATCCATTGTTCATGTTTAAAGTAACCTTTCTTCAGTGGTCAGCTAAAACAGTGGAAAAGCGCAGGGTTTTTTGGAGACGTTTTCCTTTCAGTTTCAGGTCTGAGCTATGTTTGCACACAAGGTTACAAGCAGCAAGTTGCTTGATAATGGGGCTGTATTCTTCCCACTTATTCACTGCAGGCCAATAGGGCTTGAAGAATGCCTTCAATTTCTGTCTGCCTGGGCATGTTTCTGTCTGAGATAAAGGTGATCTGTATGACCAATAACAACAACACTTGAATGTGAGGGTTTTTCACCGTGAAGTAAAGTAACCACTCATCATTCTGAAATGAATAGAACGGTTGGGTATTGGAGGATGAAAATGGTTGTTGAGGAAAATGATATGGTTATGGCAAAACAAAGGTAGAATGGGTGCTTAACGTGCTTTTAACAACAAAAACAAACAAAAGACAAAGAAGAAGAGAGTGGTAAAAAGCCGAAAGCAAAAAGGAGAAAATTGCCAGAGAAAAAGTTGGATCGAGGATGCATTGATGCGAATCAATATGAGAGGTAGGATGAATCTGTAAAACCTGGTCTGGCACTCTTTCCAAACGTGTTGAGTGAAGAAAAGTGATTTAAAGACAGAGAAAAAGAATAGTGAGAGTTATTGTGGAAGGTAAACACTCTAAGGCAGCGGCTCAATGTTCCCAGCTCAATAAATCATTCCTGTGGGACAGTTCATTCACACCAATGTCTTCCCTGCTCATCATCTTGTAGTGGAGTTCTTATCATCCTTTGATGGAGCAGTTCATACATGATGAAATAGGAGGAAGGGCTGTATATATTCCTCATGTAGTGGGCAGTAGTAAACATCTATCTTAGCGGTTTTATCTTTAATCTTAACAATTATTGGGTAGATTGCGTTGGAATTTTAGTTTAGACATTCATGGTCTCCAACGGATGAATTGTGCTGACTTTGGTGATCCTTTGACTTTTCATACAGAGCCATCATTAGGTCAAAATTTAAAATGATTCATGACCAGGTAGCATGCTAACAGGCTACAAGATGCGCTTGTGGCCTGTTCTATTTGCCGACACTGGAAATAGGATTTGGCAGGTGTGTTATATCTCTCCTGAAGAAGGTTATCAGCAAGCTGTTATTAAAAAGATGTCCCGGACATGGAGTTGTTCCAAGTCGGAGTTGGTGGTAATGTGGAGGGATCATGATGGAAGACGCTGAATGATATCCACTTGGTCAACAGGGGTTTGTCGATAGTTGGATAAATGAAACAGTTTGACATTAAGATTAATCATGGTGATGTTTTAATGTAGATTATAAGTTATCAACGACTAATTTGAGTTGTTCCACCACTGTCTGATATACTGTAAATGTGTGGCTAGGAAGTTATAATAAAAGCTTGGGGCATACAGTCCTCTTATTACAGAGTGGTTAATTTAAGTCTTGGTGTCATGCCTTTCCAGTAAAATGTAAAGACTGCAGAATAGAGAGAGAAGAAGCAGCCAAAGGAGGATGTGCCCGTGTCATTTAAAAAAATGGACATTGAGATTCTATTCTATTTGAGGGATCAGCAGCTTTTAATACCTTATGGTCTACAGTTTACTGTACCTGAGCCAGTGAAGAGAATATTCAGAAAACTCAATAACAACATGTTTTTCCATTTATAAAAAAAAAAACATGTAAGTATTTTGCCGCTCCGCGTCCAGGCTGTCGCTGCTGTCAAATCATCACCCTCCTCCTAGTGATCCTTTCATTTTCTGCTCAGCTTCACCAAACACTGTTTGCTTGTGTGGGGTCAGGCCTGCAGCGTCTGCTGAACGGTGTTCAAATCGATCCATCCAGACCCCTCCACTACACTACATTTCCCCGATATCATCACTATGACAGTGTTGATGGTCTCTCAGCTCCTGCCTCTGGGCCTTTTAACTCCACTGAGCCTCCTGTTTGGTACAGTGAAACCTCACTGTGGGTGGGTTGGAAAATCGCCACAAACACCAGACACTGTAAGATCATCTTTTTACACATATCCTCTTCTTTTTAAGCCTCTGGGTGTCGTCATTAAGTGGGGCCATGGAACAAAGCTTTCAGTCATTTATATCTAAAGAAAAACTGAAAAGACGCTTAAACACCCCTGCTAGTACTGTTGAAATCTTTCTAAAGGTTGTGTAAAAAGTGTGCTCCCGGGGAATACAGAAACTCTCAAGGAATTAATTAACAGAAGCTTTTGAGAAGGATTTTATGCAAGAAGGGTTTCTTATGCCTTATGCAAATTCACATTATCTACATAAAAGTGCAGGCTCATGAGTGTGGATGTATTTTTTAGACTCAGGGTATTAGCTTTAACAAAAAAAAGGAAGAACATAGTCACCAGACCTGGATATTCAACATCACAAATGGAATTTTTGTCATATAGCAACACAACTAAGGTTTTAGGGCCTCTAACTTAAAATATGCAAATAGACAGATTCAGATAACCAAGTGAGACAGAGGAGCAGATGTCTCTGTAAACAGCATGACCACATAAACACCATCCAGCATACATTTATAGCCAAGCGAGGTAGCTGCCCTGGATCTTGATACATCTTTGTGATTAAGCTATACATTCTTCCACTCGGCTTATCTCCTTTCTTCTCCAATAACATCTAATTAAGGAGCAGTTATGGGGAATGTGGCAAAATGACTATGGCAATGATGATTTTTCAAATGTATCACATATTAATACAAGCATAAGTATTTTACCAACACTTTAACAGTTCTGTAATGTCATGCTTAATAACCTGCTCATTATCACACACAGTAATCAGCAGACATTAGCTGACGTTAAACACAGATCTCAGATTTTGGCAAGCTTCACAACTCCCCGAAGCTTGCCAAGAAGTTACTGGCAGCTCCTGACCGAGTACATAAAAAGTGGTTCACAGAATCAAGATTATGTCTGATGCACTGCCTCCAGTCTGTTTGAAGTGTTTTCTTCGGTTTCCTCATCCAGCTCCAAAGCCAGTTGGAAACATTTGATACAAAAGGAACTGGCTTTTATCTGATAAATGAAAAATGTTCTTTGCCTTCAGTATTATAGGAGTCTGGAAGCGGGACTGTATAACTTTTGCTGAACTATGGCCACTGTGGTCACAAGTGGCTGTTACAGCACAATGATGAATGCTCACATGGCTGTGTAACAGATGGAGATTCATTTTGTCCTTTCATTAAAACACAAAGAAATGTGGGATCACAAAACCATCAATAAACAAAACCAACAATAACTGCAACCTAGTGCTGGCCCGACTTCAGTCAATTAGTCAACTGATTAGTCGTTTTTTGCATTTACAAACAAGATGTTGGCCCTTTAGAACAAAGACAATGTGTATATTAAGACAACAACCAAAACAAAAATGGCAAAAAAAGATTCAAACAGACGTAAAGCAAACTCATGATCACCCCTCTCACTCCCGCTCCTGCATGTGTCACATTGAAATGACAGACAGACAGACCTAATGGTTTATAATTAAACACTACATGTCGCCATTCACCCATTTACACCCATTCATACACTGACGGCACTATTTTGTGTCTGTATTTCCAGTTAAATATTGTCTTTGTTTGTGATAATAAAAGTGGCGTGGTATTTGTGTAGGTGATTTTTACTTTTAACTCAATTTTAGAAGATTTTTAGGGGATTCCTTTAATTGCAACACTTTTTCAGGTAAGACCATCTGTGGACTATTTGTCAACATATCCCAACATCTGGCTCAGAGAACTCGCCTGGTTGTTTTTTTGTGTTGCTTGCATTTTGTCTGTGTAATCCTGGGTGACAGCTCCATTGCTCAAAACCTGCCAAAGAAACCTACAATAAAATCCCTCATTAAGCTTCCTTATTCAGTCATAGGCTGGTGGTGACTCTTTGAGCTGTTCCAGACATACTGTATTTCCAGAATACCTGCCGTCTGTCTGCACAGACCCTGCTGCATATGGCTGGTTCTGTTGTGATGAGGATAAATGAGTCAGGGATGTTGCCATAAATTAGGCATGACGTAGTGCGTTGCATCAAAACAGACAACGGCTTCAGTTGGCATTCTCCTATTTGCATAGATGTGATGTTGCAATCTGCCAGCACCACGTGGATTTCAGACAGTTGAACATATGTTTGTGGAAATGTGGAAAACTCATCAGTTATTGCATCAACTCACAATAATTATTACAGCTGAATATATGCGTAAAGTGCCAGGACCACCGGGCTTCAGTCCCTTGTTGCAACTCATCCACGTTCCCACTTGATATGCACGTTTTGCAACAGACTAGGAACAAGTTAAACAATCTGTCATGTTTCAACTCATGAGCCAAAAATAAAGAGAGAGATGTATGAGCTCAGAATATGTGTATATTTACAAAATGGGATCCGACGTGGGATACGAGATGAGTAGTGTGGGAGTGATGTCTGGGCAATCTAATCAGATCATTTTGCTACTAAAACCCAAAACCCCATGAAATTTGGAAACTAATAAATAAGCTGTGGATTCACTCAGACAGGCCCATGGTATAAAGCCACATCTGCTATAACAAGATGTGGGACTGCATCTAATAAGAGTTCAGTAATGAAATTAATTTATACTGATGCGATCCTCAATTATTTTTGAGTTAACAAAATTCATATACTTTAAACCATGGCCACAGAAAATTCTGGATTCTGATTGGTTGGAAGGTGAGGATCAACTTTTAGTACGCAGACAGAAAAAAAAAGACAATTATGATGCAGGTGTGTGGAAGATTTAAAATATCTGATTAAAATTAGATTAAAACAAATCAAACAATGACATACATAACATATTGTTACACTTTACGTATTTTTTTCCAATAGGTTTCCATTGGTTTTGATTTGATTAGGTTTGAATGTGTAAATAAGTTGATAATTGCCAACTTTCTTCACTAATTGCTAACTTTGTCTAACTTTTGTTTGGTGCAGGGAAGTTAGTGTAACACCTACAGCTGATTATTCGGGTCGAGATCACGGAGTGCAACAGGGCAGCAGAGCAGCCAACCTTTTCTCCAGAAACTTCTTCCATCTTTCCCAAACACATCCAAGTCATCCGGGAAATCTAACCTGTTCAACCTGAACCACTTCATCTTCACACTGAGGTCCTCAATGATTGCTGAGATGCTCACTCCATCACATCTCCTGTGTGCCCCAGAGACGTTTGCAGCTGTGTGTAACACTGTCAGAATAAGGATCAGCACTTGTAGCTAAGAGGCCATGGTCTAGTGTTGTCAATATGACTCAGCTGCCAACTTTGGCCGTCTAGGAACTAATCAGCAGCTGGCTATCCCTTCAGAACAAAAAACAACAACATTAGAGCTGCAGTCAGATCTCTGCCGAATCATCAGACTCAAACGGAAGCTTTTTATTAAATTATTGTTTACAGTTTTCAGCAGTGATGCAGAGTGAAAAAAATATGGAATTTAGGGACTGTTAGTCATTTATCATTATTTATTCTCGTTTTATCTTTTATCTTCCTGGAGCTACAAATATCTTTCCTTGAGCCCCTCTGACCAACGAGGGGGGGGTGCATGACCTTCCCTCTATTATAACATATTATATTCACACCAAAGGGAGGTATTATTGGAGAAAATAAAAAGCAAAGGGTGACCTTTTCCAACCATTGCATTAAGTAGCAAATTGTGACTCTTAAACCTCGGCACCCTGACCCCCCTTTCTGTTGGAGAAAAAAGCAAACTACCAGCCCAACCTACTGTGTCCTCTCCTATAGTACTGCAAAGGTTACCTGTGTCAAGTTTAGCTCTTAAACAAAAACGCGAACTTAGCCCAGCCAGAGCAATGAGCAAACAGGAGTGAGAGAGTAATCAAAAAAACAGACAGCTAATTTCTAAAGCAATATGCAGACTCCTTACAAATAATTGTATCATCTGTGCACTTCAGCATAATATGGGTGCATGGCATCCAACCGTCCTACCACAAAAAAATAGTCTAAATGTGATAACATCACACCCAAACGGTTACATACGGCCGCAGATCCCACGTGGGCCTGCTTACCACTCCGACTGAACATAGCCTCCTGTGATCAGGGCATGCTCGTGTGAACAGCACAGAGTGTTTCCTCGTCCAGAGTTGACAGTTGAGTGAGCAGCCACAGACTCCAGCTGGGGATCACAGAGCCACATAAAAGTGAGATGGAATAACGCAGGCATGTGTTTGGTGACATATTTATCTCAAACCAACAAAGAGGCGTACGTGAAAAAAGCCCAGCAAGCGGTGTTGTACTAGCAAGTGTTTTGTAAAGCTTCCTAGAAAGGGATGCGACAATAAATCCCCCTTTGTGTTGACTTGAATTCTTTTCAGGGTCCCTGGAGATCATCATCATGTAGTTTGGAGAAATACTCGAGGCTATTATAAGATAGTCAATATCATCATGTGAGGTTTGTCTCTGACAACAGGCTTCACTTTATGTCAGCACTATCTAGATTATTTGTGTCTATCGGATACAAACCATGATTTATGTCTTTGATGTGTTTGATTCCAGTAACACACTAAACCTTTTTTACAATTGTCACCATATAACACCCAACTGGCCTACAATGCAATGGAATGTCATGTCAAGGTAATGCTAGTTGATGTGCGAACCAGAATTGCTGTTTGGCTTCTCACGATAGCAAATGCTGCTGAACAAGCGCTGAAATAACTCTGACTTGACTTGAACTTCCATGAACTGTCTCTGAATCAGATCCCATGTAACATGAAGTTTTGGCCAGTAATGATTTACAGTTATCAGTGTCAGCCACAAGTTCCCAATCTGTGCCTACCCACACATTAAGGCATAGCTGGAGATGTAATCGGTGTATTAGAAAGGAGAAAGGACAACATTGGATACCATGTGCAAAATGTCTGAAGCCCTTAGCAGGCTACTTTTTTCCAATTTTCTGGCTACAACAAATAGTGAGAAGACATAGTCGGAAGGGTTGAGCATGGACTCTCCAATATGCTCTCTTGATAATGGATCTGGTGAATCGGTAATAACTCCAAAGGTCCAGGCACACAGTTTCATTCAGTCTGTTAATTGAGAGTGAAAAACTGCTTCAGACAGCGAAGTGAACAAAAAGCAAATAAGTCAGACTGCAATATACAGTATGACATTTTGAAAGCAAGTTGAAAAGAGTTTTTGCATGCAAATGTTCATGTAACATGCATGTTTTTCCATAATGACATAAAATTCATAAAACTTAGAAATCATAGAAAAAATGATGCTCCTTTAACTCCAGAACTTGCCTAAGAATCAATAAATGTTTAAGTTTTCTTCAGTACACAGTGATGTCACCGGTAATAGCCGTCTGTCAGACATACTTTTAATGGTGCGAATTTGCCAAAATGAATATATATATATATATTTTTGGGGACCTACATAATCAGTCTTTTAACACCCCTGACCAATAGCCCTTATGCTTATGGAGGAGTACATGAAATGCCTTTTTTCAGCTTGCATGATTTATAGTATAGAGTTTGGGCAAGATTGGCATCTTTTTTTATAGTCATGTAGATTTTGAATCGTTGTTCTGTATATAAGAATTTCAGGGTCGTTTTTAGATATAAAAGATATAACAAGCATATCCTTTGGGTCACTTTGGGATGTCTGCATTATCTTGGGAAGATTAAAGCAGGTCCCTGTTATCTGGATGCACGATATATGAAGCCAAAGCCCTCGAAGGTTCATTGAAAAATAGACTCTTTTTTCAATTGTTCCCAATGAGGAGATAGAGGATGCGGCTGCCAGGAGAAAAAGCACTACACCGAGCCTCTTTCCCCAGAGCACTCAGACCCTCAGACTTTTTGTCTGGCTACTGGTGCGCTTCTTGTAGAAAATCTTGGAGCTTTTCAGCGAGACGCTTGTGTCGTCACTCTGGATGAGGCTGTCTGCTTTCTGCCAGGACAAAAAAGTTCTCTATGGACACTCGGCAGTCTAAAGCAGTCTCGAGCAGAAGCAGCATTGCACGCCACGCTATGAACCATCGACACTCCGTTGGACATGTTGAGAGGCTTCCAAACCCGGATCTTGCACCTTTTAGGAATTGCTCTCAGTGCCACCAGCCTTAGAAATTCTATGAAAGATAACGTTGGAGATTAAACATTTTTAGAGATGTAGAACCCCATAAAAGTTAATTTTACAACCTCCAGGGTTTTCTGGTAAGATAGCCAGTTGTGCTGCAATGTTCCCTCTGAATTAAAGAAAGAACATCTCAAGGAAATGGGATATCTCAGAGGCACTGGAAAGATGCAGTACTGCATTAATAGTAAAAATAATAATGCTGACTAACTAAGGCATTGAGAAGGAACACGTGTTGTTAAGATGCCATGGCCGTACGTTACGTTCTTGTGCTTTGCATGATAACCAGATTTGATTAGTTGGCTTCAGTGGTAATCATGCAGGGCACACCAGGTCCTCAGTGAATTAGCATTATTTTTCCAGTCATGAATTTAAAATTTTAATTTCCCTTCATATCTTCCATAACCCTGTCATGGGGGTAGTACATTTAGAGTATGTTCATCTGATCTCAATTGAAAGTGTCTTTATCCAATCCTAAACATTTTGGTTTTTAATTTATTCATCAAGAGGCAAGACTGACAATTGTGCAGCGTGGCACCCTGTATTTTCTTTTTACTGTTAATTGAATTCTGGCACGCTAATCAGGAACCATCTGCAGGCAGAGCAGCAAGAAACTAGCAATCATTTCTTCTGATAAATCTTCTTTCTTAGTAATTCTGACTAAGTTGTCTTTGCTGGGAAACTGAAAACAGTCGCAAATTATCAGTGTATTTATCTTTGTTTGCACACGTCCATTTGACTAATGTGTTCAAATGTTTACGTATGAGTGAAATCCAGTGTCTTATTAAGACTATATGCCTTATTAAAATGACTGTATCTGAACATCCAGATGTTCCAGTGTTTTAGACCACAACATGTAGTGTGCTCTCCTGCCCAGCCTTATCAAAGTGAATGTTTGCACACTGAGAACAAAGCTTCAGAGGAACTTTGTCTGCATGTGCACGACTTGCATGATGTCACTTTTCAAAGCCAACAGAAATATTTTGTGGAAGTTTGATTATGTTCATGAATAATTGAGATCTGTTTTCTGAGCCGTGATATTAAGCTTTTTTTAACACCTTTACTATAGTGTAGCTTCTGTGCAAGTATAGCATTAGTCAACGCTGCAGATACTCTTTAGTCTTCATAGGATAAATAAGAGGCTATTAGGCTGATATGTTAGTGCCAAAAGATGGGTGATTGTTTCTATGGTAACCCAGTATTAATATTAAATTGTGCAGGCCCTGCAGTGGGTATCAAGCTGGACTGCATACATGTGCTGAGTCATCTACTGCCTTTAATTCCTACTCTTACAGGGCCATCAGTTGGGCACCCTCCCAAAACTGGTGTTTGTTTGAGTTGGACCCACGACACCAAAAAGACTCAAGACTTCCTGCGTCTCAGGAACCGCCTCCTCTTTACCTGCACCCACAGGTGGACAAATTGCATCAAAACTACCACTAAAGAAAGGTATTTGAATTGCACAAAGTCACTAGGCAGTGATAACACTGAACTGAAGTGCAAACTATTCAATTAGAAGGGGTAATATTCGGAGAAGATCACTATTTTTAACTATTCCTTCGGGGCTCTGGTCACATTCTCTACTGTAAATCATTTTGCTCAGCAACATGTTGTGACACCTGCCAAGTCAGCTTTGTGCAATGGTGCTGATAGAACTGGTCCGTAAATCAGGTGCAAAATATACCTGTCCATCCATCTTATATACTTCTCTTTTTTTTAGGTCATGGGAGGCTAATATACTCCGCACGCACCACTGGACAGATCACCAGTCTGCAGGGCTCACAGACAAACACGCTCACAGGTAATAGAGTCCCTGGCTGAGCCAACCTGCCAATATCAGGAGAAACTACTCCACACAGAAAAGCCCTGGCCAGTGCTCAGGTTTGAAACAGAGGTGATTGTCCTTATATATATGTGAGTAATGTTGCAGTGCTATAAATCTAAAGTTTTCAAAGACACTAATTATTTCTGCTGTACTCTTATACAATTACTGAGGTGATATGCTTGAGCGAAACTATTTAAACTAGTTTCTTTGTCTTATTTATAGCCCCTTTGTGTCTGGCTGACCTTTTCTCCATTACCTGCCGAAGGTTCACACTTCAATTAGCACACAGGAAATGTCAGAGCATGCTGTTCCTTTCCCCCAGATTTCCCCTCCTTCTCCACAGATACAGCTGTGTTTTGGTTTAGACCAGCACACGATTTCCTAATTTTCGACCCCAATTAGTCAAAGTAACTTGTAACTTTAAAATACACAAAAGTACTCTCTTTTTCATAAAGAAAAAAAAGTTAGATGTCAAAGCAATGTGTATAAAACACCCACCCTAACTTCCGTTTTGACAGCTAAAGCTTATTTTTCTAAAGCGGTCGTGTACAAATGTGTAAACAACATAAAAGCAAAGACACATTGTGTGAAGATGATGTAACATTAGTGGAGCATGTGCCATGGCGTTAGCTGTCACCCCTGAAGAGGTGAGAACTTAGTCAGTGGGCTTTAAGTGGGTAACGCTAACATTTAGCACTCTACTGCTGTGGGTTCACGGTGTTCACGACAAGGAGAGCCACAAAAGTACCGTCGGTAGTAGAACAAGACATTTGTATAGTTGGGTTTATTAAGCATCGTCTCTTTATAGTCATTGTGTTTTCTTAGTTTTGTCCTTCCTAGCTCACTGATAAACAAACTTGAACTGAATGTTGTCTTCAATGTGGTGATTTGGGGAGATGTTATCTGCCTGTCGGCTTATGCAGGGTGCTTGAGGATGACAGAACAACAACAGCAAAATGAAAAGTAAAGTCTTTTTTTCTTTAGTCTGGGCAACTAAGTGCTGCTATAACTGTAAAGCTTTACCATCTATTCAACACAGAAAATATCAGAAACAATCCACAGTTTCTTTTTGTATTCTCACTGCTTGCAGGGGTAGTGCAGAAAATACATACTCAAGCAATATCCTGTTAATGTTATGTAGGTTTAACTGAGATTAGAATCCAATATGTTACGTTCGAGTAACCCACAGATACTGAATAATTGTTTTGTTCCAATTATTCTGCAAAAATACTCCTATAAAAGTAAACAGCTTTACTGTAGCGTCAAATGTAATTAAGGCTTGTACAGACAGCACTGCATTCACAATCCGTAAACTCATGAGAGACTGTGGATGTATAAATCTGCACTGAGTAGCTTTGGTTGTATAAATACTCCCGTCTTGTCTGTCTTAATCACTCAGAGGGGCTGCAGAGGAGCGGAGCATCCTGTTCCTCTGTTCCTCAAGCTGGGACTCAGTGGATTTACTGATTCAAATTAAATTCCGGTGTCAGATATGTAATAATGCTCCATAGGAAATGAGGATCACCACCAGCCAGTTTGGTAAATATAATTGTGTGAACTGAACTAGCAGGATTTCTGTGTCCAACTTTAAGACGTCTATGCATTCCCACTGACCTCGTCACTCTGCTGAACTACCAACCATTTCCTTCCTATGTATTGATGGAGTGTTATTCTGTTTGTGCGCCTGAATTTCAGGGTAAAACATATTACAGAGGCTCTGGCCATGACAGACCCTTTGCAGTCAAAGAGCACTTAGGATTGAGTGGAAAGGCAAACAGCAGCACCCTGCATTCTTCACCGCAGAACAGCCTTGATTTTGCAAATGAAGGGATTAGTGGGCTAGAGTACAACATCACTGAGCGATAGTCGCACAGTTTATTCAATAGGTTAGCCGCCATCTGGTAAGGGAGAGTTTGGTAGCAAAACCATAGTGTTCATTGAGAATAGTTTGAAAATATTACCTCTTTGGTGGTGGACGAAAAGCCAACTAAACCATCTTAGCTATTGAATCATCTGCGTTTTATGTAATTTAGACATGGCCATCCTTTAGCCTTGGAGGGTTGTATATTTTCAACAACCTCCCTTCAGGTGAACTAATTTGAGTTTCCCATTATTAATTCAATTCAACACTTCTGGGTAGAACTCAAATGCATCATCCATACATGAACCGTACTGATGGGTGAAGCACTGGTGTCTGAAAGTTCAGCTGTATTAATAACTGGGGCTCTACAGGAATCACAGATACTAAATGCTTTGGCAAAGAAGGCTTACCACTTTTCAAAAAAAGGTTACTGGGAAGCCATCAAATGTCATTCAGAGGAAAAGCTTAACCATTTTCTCAAGTGATTTAGGATTCCCTATGGTGGAAGGCAACGTTGTTCATTCAAAGATGTCAAGAATAGCTGCACACTGTGTGATTGACAATGTCCTTTGGTTATTTTTCATGGTTCTGTGCAGAATATTGCTACAAAGAAATCATGCATGAGTGCCTTTTGGAGATGTGATCTAACATAGTTGTCAAAACCAACCCCCCTTTTGGACACTGGTACACTTAAATTAAAACATATAGACTTCTTTTTTTTGTCAGAACCTTGCTATGAATTTGGACATTAAGTTTTCAAAGATTCAATTGTTGGGCAGCCAGACTGCTTTAAAAGGTAGGGAGGTGCTATATTTATACTAGCGGCCTGGCAATTAGGATAACAATATGGGCTGGCTGGTCCACTATCTCCATTGCAATTAGGTTTTGCAGAGCCATGTTTCACACAGTATGTATTGTTATATAACTTCTCATCTAGCGCCATTATCAAGTTTCAGTTTGAGCAATACTTTGCTTTATTACCAAATATCCGTTAAACTTATAACAATCCCATTAACCTCAGCTGCAAATATTCCATGTTCACAGTCAATGTATTAGCAGGCTTTGAAGTTCTATATAATGATAACAGCCTGCAGGCCGAACAGTGGCTGGTGAAAGGTTATAAGGATTGTGTGCATAATTAAATGAGGCTCTGCTTCCTTCAGAAGGCCAGGTATCATTATTTTAATGAGATATCTGCTGAGGACGTACTTAACACTGAGATCTCGTCAAACCTCTGTACTCTAATAATCACTCCCTCCAGAGAAAATGTTCTATCTTTAGCGAAGCCCACATTGAATTCAAGGGTCATACAGGTTGAGCAACGCCAGAGCTGATAACTAAGCAGGAGGGTTTACTTCTCTACCGTAGCAGCAGCTCCATCTATTTATGTGAGAAGTTACATATACAGCCCACCTTGGGAAAGATGAATCTCGTATTGGTGGTTCAATATTTAATATCAGTCAAATAAAACGTGTGAGAAAAGAGGAGGTCTGTACAGTACGTCTGTTGTCTCCTCACACAGGCATAGTCGGTGTGATCACACTGAATCGGCACATTGACATTCGGAGGTCTAGCTACCTGCTGAGCAGCCCGGTCTCATTTCAGGAAAAAGTCATGAAATCGAAATCTAGTCATTTGTGTACATAGACACAAGTTTTCCTATTTTTTTAGTGTCCCTGAGCACAAAAACAATGCCAATAGAAAGTTATTCACACAAACTGTGGTGAGACGGTGTTGAGCTGAGAGGTCCGGGCATCGAGGTGTGCTCAACGTTCAAAGCCGTGCTTAATTGCTGTCATCGGTTTTGCCAAAAAAGCAATCTAGGGCACAGCTGCAGTTCGTTATGTGGGCCTTCACTGATTGCCTGGAGCTTACAGTTGAGATGTGGACAGCACAGCGTGAATCCCATTTTGAAATGCAAAATACAACTCCTACACAAGAGAACTACAGAACAACATGATGAGTCTCATTGGATGCTTCTCCACTAAAGGCTTGGCCTAAATCTGACAGATAAACAGGACTTGTGCCACAGCTGAAACAACAATAAAACAAAGCAATTTCCTTATGATCCTTTTGTTAATCTTCCTTTTTTTTCTTTATCAGCATTACATAACATTTGGAAGAAACTGCCACAGGATTTTCTATTGTAATAGTTTATGATTATAAATGTCATTGGCTGCCAGCCTTTAGGTTTGTAGTTACTCCAAGCGATGAAATCACTCACAGAAAGAAAAATAAACAGTGCCTGCTGGTGCTGTCTCTGCCGACAGCATTGGGTGAGCTGCAAATATAAAACACAGCTTGTGTCTGCAACTTATCAGCTGCAGCCATGGACTGTTCAAAAGCAAACAAAAGCAGCATTGTTTAGAATAACAGATGTTACATGTGTAATTGTTCTCTGAGTGAATATTTGACCATCTCCACTGGTGTGAAATGCATCCCAATAAAGGTTAACCAGTGTGTTTTGTGCTTTTATAAGCATGTGTTGCTACCAAGTGGTGTGTGTTAAAGAGTATCCAAGCTTCAACACCATAGTTATTCTGTCACTGGCCAGTCTGATACAATGCTACTGTACCTATAACATATAATCAACATTTGGTGGTGCTTACTGTAAAATGTTGTTCTGAGGGCATTCGGGTAGTCTATTCAATAATGGTCTGCATGGTAACATTAGCAGAACGAGGACCAAATATATGTGTAATGCATGTTGGTCTGTTCTGCAGAGAAAGCCAGACATAAAAAGAAGTGTTTCTGCCTTCAAACAGAAATAAAAACCTGCACTCATATTTCATCATCTCACAGGTTCTCCATGGCCACACAAACGCAGCCGCATGCTTTTTTTACTCGGCAGTTTTCCATTTGAGTGCAAACATTATTTAAAAAAATACGGAATTGTTCCTTTTTTTTATAATGAAAATAGTTTACCAAAGATGCCAGTTGTCAAAATGCTACTTGAGTCCCAAGCAGGCGGTTTGTGTCTTTCTTTGACACTTGGACTACTTTCTGCTCAGTTGAAAAGAAACATATTCTTATGCATTTAGTGTTTTCCCGCTTCACCGTCTTGTTTCTCCTAAACAGGGTTATGAACTGAACCATGACTTGTGTGTGCCATTACACAGCTAATTATAACACTGTGGCTGTAGCATAGTTTAAGAAATGTAAATGTCTCTTTGTTACGCTGACTTGATAAAATCTCCATGTGGTCAACAATATGTTTGAGCAGATAAATGACTTGAAACACATTCTCATTAGTGGTGTTTCTGATACACCATCACAGTTCAGTATCATGATGAAATACATAGTTTACACATCTGTGTAATCAACTGAGAACGAATTTGTTGCAATCAACAATTGTTTTAATATGAATTTCTAATTTGTGCAAAGTCCAGCAATAAATGCATCCCTTTAAAAACACTGAATAGATGCTAAATATACAAAATAAAACTTCTCCACATGATGAAAATCAGCCCATGAGCTAACCAGGACACAGTCATCCCTGAAAAGCAATTTACAAGCGACCATTAGAGATCTTTTGTTTTCCTTTTCCTGCAGCAGGTAGTTCAAGATTTTTTTTTTATACAGCTGAAGCCTGTATGCTATTTTATGCAGACCCGTGGGGCTTAATTGGAAATCGCATGTCAACTAGCTAAGTCCCTGGCTGATTCTCTGGGTTGTTATTGCCTCCCCTGATTTCAGTAAAACTTCTACTAAAGTTCTTGTCATCTTTTTATTTGGTCTCGTTATAATCAGCTTCATGTGGAATGAGGAGAATAGAAGCAAAGCAGTGTGAGCTTTGGTTCCTAACTTTAAAGCTGCATAACCAAGAACAAGCAAAACTGATCATAATTTGGACTTATTATGGTATGGTTTTTGTACTTTTCTGCATCATAGCTACGAGTGTGCGACTGTTTTTTTCTCACAACAATACAGAATGGGAAAACACTTCTGGAACCAGTGACCCCTCGTACTTTGCAACTCTGGCTACGGCTGTGTCTATTGCCGTATAGCTTTATGACTAATGTTAGCAGCTATAATGTTGGCTGTTGCTGTGTTTCTGACTGGCTGGCTGGTTGCTCTTCCATCACATATTACAGATGTGTTACCAATTCACCACAGGTGTTCAATCAACCACTTCAATCCACTGCATCTGCACAACCCCGGCACGTTATTTGTCTTACACACATTCAAAAACAAATGTGTCGTTGCCTTGCTAATCATAAAAGCCCCAGTCATAGCTGTAATCACAACCATAATCACAGTAGTGCCCAGAGCTACAGAAATTGGTCTAATCACAGCTATGCACAGCCAGTCCCAATCACACATCAACCGTAACTAATAAAATGGATCCACATTACTATCTAGCTATCTGCAGATAAGGTAACATAACATGCTTTTTAACATAAGCTTGCAAATTGCCTGATACATGCTATGTGCTTTGAATCCTGCTGATGTTTACTTTTGTTCGAGCGTCCAACCTGCTGGTCACGGCCAGTGGCTATGGCTACGACCGGAGCTTGGTACAAATGATGGAGAGACACGGAATGAGCTCCTGAACAACTATTAAATGTCAGCTCCAAATGTCACTGAAATGTCCCTTCTTTTTCTCGAGGATCAGACGTTGCACACTTATTTCAGTAGTCCTCAGTCTTCAATGAATAACCGTTCAAAGCCAAGGCGCTGAACCCAGCCAGCTACAGTGAGTGACAGCCCTAGGAGGTTCTCCATCATTTATCAGCAGGGACTGTAGTACCATCAGGGGGTCGCCCCTTACCCTCAGAGTGACATTGGAGCCAAGCAGAGACCTGCCAGTTAAATAATGGCATTGACTCTGGCGGCTGTCAGGGATATCGCCCGGCCGTCTGCCTTCAACTGTATTCCAGACAAAAACAGTTCACAGTTGCTGCAGGATGCTTCGGAGGGTTCGGACTGGACTGCTGAGTAATTAAGAAGAAAACCACAGGTGTCAGTCAGGACCAAAGAACTGTATGCTTCATTTGCCCAAATTAATTGATTTCAAACAAAAGCACAACATGTCCCAGAAGGGGACGCCATGTGTCTTATGTTCGGCAGTCAGCTAATAAACATGGATTAATTAAAACTCTGGCTGCCCTATCATAATGTCAGACTGGCTCTCACATGCAGACACAGAGGTACAAATAAATGTAAAAATATGAAAACATGTTGAATGAAATATTTGCAGGAGTGATCTCAATAAAGCATCTAAAATGAGTGAATTGTGGTGCTTTTGCAGAGCAGCAGAAAGTGCAGCAGACCTTCCAAATCCCTCCGAGCTACGCATTGTTGCCTTTTGTTTCCTTAGAGACTGTAAGTCATCTCACCAAGTCCCTGATGGTCCGCCCTCATCCCTCATCCCTCATCCCCATCCACTATCCATTCTACTGTTGCCACTGGCTTAGGAGAGGAGCTTGTATGTAATCAGTAGTGTCTGTCATTGTGGAGCAACAGAGTCATTTCCCGTTTTCTTTTTCAAGGTTTTTCAATGACACCCCCCCCACTAAATTCTTTCCCTTCACCAGTTTATTATCTCAAAACCAATAAAATCTCTATTTCATTTATTTTCCAAGTCTCTCTAGCAGTAAAGAAAAAGGCTGTCGACACTATTTTTATTATTGTCAACAAATCACATGAAAATATCTAATAGTGAAATGGACGAAATTCATAGTTCGGTCTTTTCATGATATACTGTAGCTTAGTCCAATGCAGCCAATTCTTCTCCAAAAACTATTAAAACTTTAGTTTTTTTTCAAAACAGTGAGCCACACTGTTGCACTGTTAACATGACAAATAATCACTAAATGTTTTTTTAATCTGAGTACTGGTAACTTTAGGAAATAGCTGAAAGTATTCATTTTGTTTTTAAAGATTTTTGTCGTTTGTAGTGAACAGGCCGCCATTGCCTCAAGGCCAATTGATGGAAACAACCATAATCTCCTGTCAATAACATCTGACCAGAAGGCTGAAAAACAACACTGAGCTGAGTAAGGAAGTCAAAAGAATTTTCATGTGATGTGTTGACTTCTCGTGGCTCATTGTTGGGGTTGTAGGGCCCAAACCTTTAATGCTTGGTCTCAGCGGTCATGTCAACCTCATTCGCAGCAGCAGAAGACCAAATTTGAATCGGCCTGTGACTCCTAAACCAGGATGTGAACAAACAATGGCCTCGGTGTACTTTTACAGCCCTCATAAATGGCACACTCTTGGACAGTCTCCTGGGCCAAGTAGCTACTTGAAGGATGACAGCAAACTGCTTCCACTGTCAGAAAGGGAGTTTCAAAAGATGATCTGTCAAGCCCTTCAATCAATCAATATTTCTGGAATGAGACATCAAGCCCACCCCCTGTCTCGAAATGTCTGGAGAGCGTTTCGACTTTGTGTTTTAAACTTCAATCGACGCGGAAGAGGTTGGATCAATTTGTGTCCAGAGGGGAATTTCTGTAACATGATCATCATGACCAAATAACTTCATGACTGCTTGCTGTTGGATCCTCATTTATAAGGGAAGTGCAACCTGCCACAGACAAAGTGTGGAATAAACATGAATCTAGTTAATTAATGTCACTAATAAGAGTCTAAGTGCTGTTCTCTGACGCCATGATTGCGCTGACCATTTGCCCTGGCGTGTCAGCAGAGATAAGTCATTATTTGTTCTACATAACAAATCATCTGCCATTACTGTGCTCATTTTAGTAACGCTGCAGTGGGTTATCATGATTTAAACCTGTCCAACCTGCAACAATGCGCTGTCACCAGTAATTGCTGTTGATGTCTCTTGGGTCACTAAATGAGGCCAAATTAAAAGGTAAATGCTGAAACTATCTGTCCTCAAACATAATTGCTTTAGTCTCTCTAATTTACTCCATAGAAAAATAAATGTTAACATCTTCACAAAGAGCTTTGTGGCAAAGCAAGCGAACATACCATATTATCCTCAGCACTCCTACAGGTTCCTCCCCTGAGTTTAAAGCAGATGGCTGCTGCTATAAAAGATGTGAGGTTGGAAGACAGAATCTTAACAGTTTTTGGGTTTTTTTCTCCCTCAGGGGAATTTAATATACTGGGCCCGAGAGAGGCGCTCCGTCCACTACAATGTCACTTCCCATCTGCGGAAAAACGGACTGCGCTCTCTGACATGTTATCAAAGACCTCTTCGGCTCTTGAGTCTGCCAACTAAAACCTTTCGTTTTCTAGCCAGTGGATGACATGAAAAGCAGCAAAGAGTTGGACACTGTTGAGAAAAGAGCCTTGAAGCATAACAAGAAAGAAATACGAGAATCACAAGAAGTGCAATGTTTTTCTATTAACTTCCTATCGAATTATATAATTTACAGCACAGTAAAGACTGCGAATTCCAGAGCTTTTAAAGTTTTTTTCCCTATATTTCATGCATCAGTTGTGACACAATTTCATTGTCAACGGACATTGCATTGCCCACCTCAATTGCTTCTCTCACTCGGATCATTTTCCCTTTAAATTCCACACACGATAATTAAATATTTTTTTACAAGGCTGAATATGGTGACCATGAGCTAATTGGTTGTAATTTTTCAAAGAGTGACTCAGCAACTGCTGCCTTGTCCTCAGACGATCGCTACCAAGCAGCTTTGTAATAGCACTGCGTTCGTTCAAATACACCATGATGCACATTGTGGGAGATGCCTCGGGATACATTGTTTTAACAACCTGCATATCAGGGAATGGGTTTACTAACACATACAAGTAACAGGAAAGTTATGAGACAGTGCAAAAGAGCAGTTTTCTGAATCATAATCATCATGACAGGTAATCTACCAGGTATGCTCACTTGTTCGTGTTTAATTGCCCAATTTGTTGCAGCTGCATTGGTCAAGTCTTGCTATAGATTCCAACATTTTTGCTGCACTATCCTGCTTTTTCTTTCTACATCTTAAGCTCTCTAGTTGATGAGGGATGTCTGTGTTTTTGCTGAAGGCTGTTGTTGAAGTGAACAGACCCAGAAGTAGGCATGTTTTGCTCTACCAAAAGTACTCCCTGTGTTAGCTGAACATCAGAATCCCTGCAATATTAATTGTACCATTGCAGTGCTTTTTGCCCCAGTGTATTTTTCTGGCTGCGTCATCGGAAAAACTGAGGTGAAATCTAAAGCAAGTCGGCCTGATTGTGAGTCATCAAGCAGATGCAGTGTGATATTAGCCATTAGCTCAGCAGATGGTAAATAGAGGCGAAGCGGGAGCTAAGGGTGTCGTTGGCTGGACCAGAACGTCTGTATGAAGAGACTGCTACGAAGACACAAAAAGATACAAAAAACAGCCACGAAGTAACTCAAAATTACTACAAAGAGACACAAAAAAACTAAAAAGACATAGAAAACAACTACAAAGAGATCAAAATGACCAAGGGACACAAAATGATTTGTTTGTGGTCATTCTTTGTCTCTTTCAGTCTGGGTGTCTTGCTCTTGTATATTGTAGGAGGGATACACACGTCTGTGTTCGGGGGCCCATTGTGTCAGAATCTGTTCATCGGTATAAGCCATTTGCAGTAACAAATAGCAGCTTTTTATTTGTATTACTTCATATTGTAATTCATATTACAAATATTGAAAGTCGGTCAGTTGCCATTCACATATTACAGTGGACAGACAATGTAACTTTTAGTAATGTACAGCTTATTGGTGCCAAGAACCCAGGCTTCAGATATGAGTCTTAACACATTTTTGCTCATTTAAAAAATGATGCCCCCTCCTCTTTAAAACTGTGATCCAGTCCTGTTGCCAGCCACTTCGGCATTCCTGGCATGAGACTCCGAGCCTGGCACGGTGCGGCTGGTGTGTCCAAACAAACAGAAGCTTACACAAACACAGTACATCTGCCAAACATCGCTGATAGTATTGCAGGTTTTCTCCGTTGAGCAAACTACACAAACTCCTAAATATGATAACACACTCTGGCAGCTGTGTCATGAGGACCAGCACCAAAGGCTCTGTCAGATGAGAATACTCCGCACATCATTAAAGTTGGTGTTTTTGGGTCTGTAATGATGCAACAAGAGAGGAGTGGAGGGTCCAAATGATTTGTTTTGGCTGCAGAGTTTGTAAATGAGAATGCTGAAGGTGGGTCTTCTGGGTCCAGAGTCAGCACTGCTTTGACAAAATTGAGCCCGACATCCCTCTCGGAGCTAATCAGCCTTTCCTCTTTCCTTTTCCCCTCAGTGTTATTTTTGTTTTAAAGTCAGGATAGCAGAAGACAGTTCGAGATATATCAAAGATTATATTTTGGGTTTTTTTCCTTGTCCGGAAATTGATTCAAAAATTGTTAAGGAAAAACCAATAAGGCTTTAAATAATTTGAGAGGATTTCATGCAAGTTAATACAAGGTGTAATGCAAGTCTGCCAAAGCAGTCCCACCAAAATAAAACACTCCGCTGTGCACTGCTCAAGTTGACTAGCAAATCTGTTGAGTCATGAATCACATAAATTTGAGGGCAGCAACCATCAAGCCACTGCTTTGAGAATTTAGTCCGCGCATACTTTCCTCCCATGCATCAGTCTGCCGCTCTCACATGAGGTTGAACCATTTGAATATGCAAATCTGAGGTACACTAGCCCCAGGCTCAGATCTCGTCTCTCACTCACTTGGAGATCCAGACATTTGCTTATCAAGCCCGTCACTTCATTGCCCGTATCTATAATATTTTTTCATTAGAGCAAATGGCTTTTTGATGGAGCAGGCAATTTCATCTTACAAGACCTTTCCCATGTGAAATGTGGGATGGTATAATGGGAGAGGGAGGAATTCATCAGTACGGATACTGTATATATCGTTAAGCTATTGGAAGTTTGGTCATGTGCATGACCTTTGATATATAATAAACAGAGACCAGAGGGACAGGCATGGAGCTTGAGACTGGTCATTTCAAGCATGAAAATTAATTTAGTCCATTAGATCCAGTGATGCCGTGTGCCAACCGCTCTTCTTTATTGTTCAGGGAATTAACTCTCTTGTGCACAGCAGGCTGACATCTCTTCAAACAAGTCATGAAAAATGCCTTCCAGTGACATTTGTATGTTTTTAACTCAGAAACACATGTGTGTGTGTGTGTGTGTGTGTGTGTGTGTGTGTGTGTGTGTGTGTCTGTGGACGATGTTTAAGTCATTCATCCATAAGACAAAGATAAACTAGAGGAAAAGATTGTATGAGCTGGCAATTTCAGTCAACACTGCACTGCTGCCACCTAATGGTTCCTAAACATCTTTCTTTCACCTTTAAACATTTTGAAAGCAGCACCAGCAGGGGACAGTAATGTCACATCAAAGAATATACAGTACTGTACCGCTGGAGAAGCCAACAGGAGGATGAGGGGGGATGGAAAACCCATATAGAAGTCACATTTCTTCTATCCTGCATTAGTCAGTCCTCAGGTAGATCTCTTTTCCTTTACTGGCCTTCAGAGAGAAGAAGGATCCTGTGGAATGCAAAAAATTAAGCCTGGATCACACTTATTATGCCTTGGAGGTAAATCCAGGACATAAATGGTCCCATCCCCTCCTGGGCTTTCCTATTTAACAAGCCTCAGTGACAGATGGTTTCTATAACCTGCAGCTGGAAAAGAACAACAATTTCTTCTTCTATCTTTCAAGAGGAAAATGAGTCATCTCGGGCAGATGTTTCTTTTGACGTTGGGTTGAAAATAAATCACAATTTAGTCCGAAATTACAAGACAATAAATATATAGTTATAGGAATGCTTTGTTTTCTTTAGTAGGGACCAAATTAACTCTGTTGGTGCTGTGGGCCCCGGCTGCACCACCGGCACCCTCTGTCTGTGCATTGTGCACCGTCACCTTCAAATAAACACATTTAAAATTGTAATAAGAATATGCACCATATGAGCATGGTATACCTTTCAGCCATGATGGCAGGAAAATCAAATCAAATAACCACACTGACAGTGTGGAACCCCTCAGCTTTACCTAGGCGATCATTTAGTCTGATCCTAAGAATGTTTGCTGATAAAATATCAACAATCATTTTCATTCAGTGATCCAAGTCAGTGTCAGTCGGGGCTGAAGACCACAAGTTCTAAAATGCTAAATATCTGGAGGTATGGAGTTAAAAGGAAGTGGGTTTACCGGACCTCTGCAGCTGCTCCTCGTCTCTGCTGCAGGCTAGCAACGTGTGGCTACATTAGCCGCCATTAGCATAACACACTTAAATCTCCAACCGAACTGTCTGCAGTCGAGTTGCATTGTGGGGAATGTATGCACCAGGTTTAGCAAGGAAGAATGTGTGGAATAGTAATCTCAAGTTTGGATCTGTCTTATTTTCAGGAATGCAATGTTAAATTTCTGGAACTACTTTTAAAGCTAATGCCATCAGGAATTTCTATGTAAAACCACGAGGACGTGAACTGCCACGGTACAAGAGATGGTGAGTTTGCCCTGTGTATGTGTTAAACAAGAATGCACCAGTCTTGACTTAAATTGATATGAGTACAGAAGGAGAAGCAGACAGGTTTTAGCAACAAAGTCATCAACAATAAATCAAAACATCAACAGATTTTTTTGTACCAGATTGTTGCTCTTGATGTCATAAGGTTGACTCGACTAGACTGTTGTTTTTTCTTGTGGCTGGCATCAGTGCTCCCTGCAGGTTAACAGTTGATGTGCTGGAGAGACACAGGAGTGACAGGCCTGGTCCAGGATCAGCAGCAGACCCGTCATCTGGGTCTGTGAGAAACTCTTGACTACTCGGGCCGCTCTTTGTCAGCAACACGCCATGCACTCTGCATAAAACTCTTATAGGCTCCATATACATTAGAGACCTGTTTTATCCGGGACAGCTACGACACGTTTAGCAGACGGAGTTGTAGAATGTTGTGGTAAGCCCTATTGTGTTTTTATTTGTGCACCCCTGTGGATATATTTGAGAGAGTAATTGAAGGCAAACATAGTAATTCTCTCTGAAGAAGGTCCAATTTTCAAATACAATGCACTATTCAATATTAACCCTATCCAAATTCAGCCACTTCAGCAGCTCTTCTCAAGAACTCAAAATGTGCTTTAATTGGTGTCTTCTGATCACATAATAAGAGCATTGTAGGGCAGAGAAACATCAAGTTGCAGTGCTCAACCCCTAATTACTGAATCACTTTTCCACAATACATCTAAAACATGATCTCAATCTCACAGGCCTTCTTCTGATGAAACTGTAATATTGTATCTTCCTCTACGGCTTCCTACGGGATTCTGTCCAAAGAAAGACGCTGGTTGGCTTTAATTTCAAAAAGGGAAACAGGAAGTGTTTCATGTCTGTGACATATTCTACAGATATAGACGTCAAAACTGTAGTAATGTTGCGAGGAGGACTCCTTGAGGAGTACCCACTCCCTATGTAGATATGAAGAGCTCAAAAACACAACAATTCTTAGTTTCAGGTGATTATACACCAATGGAAATAAAGTTGTGAATATTATATTCCATTTCTGCTAGTAGATTCCCCACAGTGCTAGAACCTTTTACGTTTTCATATCAGGAAACAGGTCCCTGACTAGCAACATGACCTGAAGAGAATAAGTGAAATTCATTTTTTTGACATGATTTCAGAAGTTTTCTTTTTTTAAAAAAGGTCAGTTAAGTCATTGGTTCCACCAAGTGCAGAGAGAGAAATTGACTTGAAAGGATGCCATATGTTCCTTCATCGTTTCTGCCATAGGTCCCACAGAATAGACCGGCCGCTCCAATCACAGAGCAGAGCGGGGCTGATTATAGAGCAGTCATTTCTATGGTGGAGATGACATCAGCAAGCAGAAATTGGCTGACTTTATTTGGTCTTGCGGGGATGGCAGTGAGAAAGGGAACAATGACAGACTGTGAAATGACCGTGGTACCAGGGTGAAGTGGGCTCAGAGAAGCTTTGGTGATAAATGTCATTTCAATCAAGCAAAAGTACATTAAATGAAAGGATGAAAAATGTACATCATGCACTAGTCAATTAGCAAGTCAAGTCTCTGAAGTCTCTTTTTTTCAAAATCCAGTTGTAATATGACAGTAGAAGAAAGTTTTGTTTATCTCACTGTTGTGGCCAGAGCTCCATTGTAGCACATTTCTATTCTTCTGAACTTAAAATTATATACACTTCCTTCCCATGGCATGCACTCTTCACCTCAGTTCGGTTTATGGCTTGTTAAGGCTGAAATACATCATCCTCTCCTCCTCTTCTTTGTACAGTCTCTCCTCCACGTCCAGCTCCATCCCCCTGCGTCTCCACAGCTCTGTCCTCCTCTCTTTTTCCTCACCAAAACCACATGCCTGTACTAGAGCGGCAGACAAAGACACAAACACAAATTGGCAACCTCTGGGTCAAGCCCGCATGATAGAGACAGTCTCAGTGGCTGGAGGCAGGAATTCAAGAAAACGGACAAATACAGTTTTATTGCTACCTACCTAAAACAGTTAATTACATATGGTCGCTGATGTGGAATCTTTTCTGTAGGCTGTCTGTGAACAAACTCTGTGGTTCTTTGCAAGCTGCCTATTTGACCTTCTCTGTGCATTTCCCTCACACTGGTAGCGCTACATTGACACGTGCTGTGAGCGGAGGATGTTCACAGGCAGAGGGACAAGGACCTTCCAGTTTAAGGCAACAAAAGACTCCTTGATTATATTCACAACAGCCCCCCTCAAACATTTTGTGTCAAAAGCTGGTGAAGAGCACCACTCTTCTCGACACCGTGCATGGCCCTCTTATGCTCCTTCCTAACGTCCATATTGCGCAAACTGGTGCCAAACTAAAAATACTGTGTGTTTGTAGTTCCACTATACAGGGTGTCAAAACAGAGAGGTGCACATAGGATCCATGTGTTTGCTGTTAAGGCACAAGACAACTCTACTGTGTGTGAGAGGAGCAGTGTATAAATGGACTAAAGAATACATCAACGTAAACACACACACAAATATGCAGCAGGTAGAAACAAGACTTAGAGCCTGCAGCTCAGTGAGACTGTCCTCTTTGAGCTCAAAGAGGAAATGCTAACATCGACATGCTAACAAGCTCAGAAAAACAATGCCAGAATGGTGACGTTTAGCAGGTATAATATTTAACAACCCCTAGACAGGACAAAGCAGTGGTAGTGACATATCAATCACAAGGTAGCAATGCCTTAAAGTATAACCTGCTTTATTGTCTATTTTACAATAGACAATAGGACAATGGGATCATAATTTACTAAATGAACATTGTGCTGCTGTAGTACAATCACTACTCAATGTACTAATGGTTGAGACCATAAACTCATGTTTGCAGTGTTTACTGAGATAACAAATCAAGTGAGAAGTAGAGTCATTTTCTCATAGACTTCGATAGAATCAGACTTATTTTGCAACCAGAGGAGTCGCCCCCTGCTGGTAATGAGAGAGAATGCAGGATTAAGGCACTTCCACATTGGCTTCACTTTTCAAAACCGAAGATGCCATATGCTTTCGACATGATTAGATGGAAAGACCGTTCTGGTTTGAGCACAGAGTTTGTATTTGGTGACTAATGTCCAGAAATGTCAAGCATCTTTCTTGCTCTTTTGGGAATTTGCTTGTGAACGGCCTTTGTTTCCCTCTCATGTCAAAGTTGAGTATCTTTACTAATTCAAAGAACAGAGAGGCTGTTTAATGATACAAAAAAAACAACTAAACATTTTTTTTTACTTTGGCTCTTCCTCGGACTTTGAATCAGTGTTTGGAAAAATGAATCTGAGGTTCATCAAACAAACACTTCCCTGTGTTGGCTTGAAACACCCTAATACAAATATTTAATTGATTTGTTGATGCTAAAACGATACTTCGGTTCTTGGGGAACTGACTCTCACAGCTACAGATCGACTACTCTCAGTTTATACAACTGGAAATCTGTGAAGATGATAGTGATTTGTTGTGTAGACAGGTTTTCCTGTTACATTTGTAACATTAGCATGTATACCACACACTGGATATGTGCCAGAGGTGTTGTGTCCAAACTGTGTTAGATAAATGCAGTGTACACAGGCAAAGCTGTCAATACAGGACTCAACAAGTATTACTGATCAGCCACACATGTAGCACCATGAATAGACTCTACACATCTGTTTCATTTTTCTCTGAACAATTGTAGGCACAACCACCTGATGCATTTTCCATGCAATGCCATCTGTTTGCACAGCTGTCAACAGCTACCAATCCCACACTGAACCTCTAAATGCTCTCATCAAACTGATCACTACAGTATCGTTAAGGTTGACAAATGTTCGCACAATTCATTTAACAGACACTAACACACGATAACAGTGTGCGCTGCCTTAAAACAGGCGTTCATACCTGCAGTTTCTGTCCAAACCATCCACCATCTTCTCGATTGCTTGAGCTAATTGCTACTAACACTTTGTTTGAGAGTAGCACACATTTGCTTCACTAAGACTTTTTTATACCTTGTGAATGTTGATAGATTTGCATTAACATGCACTGCATGTTTAACAATGAGGGTTTCAAAGATATTATGTGATATTAAATTAAATCGAGATCCATCAATTTGGCAATAGCTAGAGAGCTAACCAGCTAGCAGCTAGCTAAAAGAACTAATACAATTGAATTTAATCTTTTTTTCTAATCTCAAAAGGTTACTCGTTGATGCAAACCTAACAAAATCATATTTCATTTTCCTGTAGATTTAACGTCATTCAGTTATCACAGTGCATTTCAAAGTTATTGCAAGAAGTGTGTCCTATCTATCCAGCTAGTGTTTTGTGTAAGCCAGGGAAGAGGAGATGGAGCTGTGTCACTGTGCTATTTTTTTGTTCTTGATTAATTAGAGAGAATATACATTTATTCTGTTACAAACCAGGTCATGTTGATTTACTGATAAAGAGGGAAATGAGTGCTTGAGATTGAATAATTATTGTCTGTTTGGACTCTTGTGAATGTCCAGATTTCATTCATCTACTTTAGGTGGAATCTAAAAACGGGAACAACCTGACACAGCAGTGAAAACACATTAGGTTATTTAAGAAATTTTAACTTATCCTTTATTGCAAAAAGCAGCACTACTCTGTTCTTTTATGTCAAACAAACCAGAAATGTGTAACGCATCATATTTTAAAGGAAAATACCAACCAGACATTTAATGCGTATGGCAGCAATTCCATGTACTGGCTATAGGTAGAATTACTGTTATGTTATGTCGATTATCTTTTTTTTCTATATTTCAAAATATTGCCACACAAACTGGTTTAATCATAGCCATGTGTTGGTACCGCTAAAAGTCACAATCCACTGGGACAGCCAGTGAAAATAAAAACCCTTTTCATGAGCATATCGTGAATGATTTCTACTCTGATTCAACACCAGCGAGTGAATTCCCCTTTTCATTTTCACATCAATATCCAAATCGAAGCTGACACTTAATATTTGGTCTGTATTAATTCAGGAAACCAGGACCAGGAATGTTCAACCATAATTTATCCCATGTCCCTGTCGTGCGGTGCCAAAGCAGTAAATAAAAGGACTTAGACTGCAAGCGTGTCTTCTGTGGGCATTCATGCGCTGGCATATGTGAACAGTGTGATTTCATGCTTGTGTGTAACATGAAGATGAGAATAACAGTTCTTTAAAACATACAGCAGACTATTTGGCACGAGTCGAACAGTTTTTGTCGTCCATGTTTCTGTCAACTTGTATGCTCCGTCCTTTCTTCTTTCTGTCTTTGGGCTCACTGTTGAGAAACAGATATACTGTATACCTATCAGAGCATCCTTACCGTCTTTGCTCAACATGCCACCATCCTGTTTTGGCTCATTCCCAGAGAGCTGTGGCTAATCAAGGAAAAATACAAGAAAAGCCTCTCAGCTAAGCCGTCGCACGAGAAGTGTGAGAAATACATCCGCAGGACTTATCCTCATGGCACAGTGTAACCCGGATGAAACTGATCTGTGATTTTTCTAAATGCACTGGAGCAGAAAGTGTAAATTTGTTCTCTGGGTCAGAGTCAAGAGAAACAACAAGCAGATGTATCAAATGAAAAATGAAACCACCCTATATGTCTCATTTAACGTGGCTATAAGCTAAGCACACTGATATTGGGTGGTTCTGGTGATTTGGCACACATTTCAAGTCATAAGGTACTTTTCAAAGATGTGTTCTTCGAAAGCATTAAGAAGTGGTGTTTGGTTACGTGACTAATACCACTTAAGGGTTAGCTCAATTAATTGCAAGAGAAATAGAGTATTCTCTCTTTCCTCTTTCAGATTTTCTCATGAACAAGAAAAGCAATAGCAATGTTGGAGGTGAACGGAGTTTTGTGTGTGGTGTTGAAAAACCAGAATTAAGTTATTTGGAAAACTCAACAGAAATATGTCTTATCAGGAACTTTGACAAGATAATACACAGACCCACTGAGTTTTCATTTGGACTTCCGTTATCCAAATGGAGTCTCCAAGAGGATGTCATATTCTATACAGATTGGAAATCCATTTGAGGCAAATTTGTGATTTTGGCCTCTGTAAATACAGTTTCCCTGACTTTCTTTGACAGCAAAATATGAAACGTGTTGAGAGTGAGGTCTGTGGATTATCCGGAGAAACACCAACTTTTCAAATGTTTCCGAAGCGTTGAGCACCGCAAACGCAAAATTCCACTTACCTGCAGTATTGGGGCGGTGCCAAGAAATCTCTGTGGCCGATATCTGAAAACCTGGCAAAGCAATCTACATACCGGTAACAGTAGGAGTAGGAGGGGAAAATATGTGTTTTTATGATTAAAGTCTGTCAGTCATTTCACTTTGCAATAGTTAGCAGACTGGCAGAAGGGAGCAATAAATGATAACACGCGATGCATATTTCTGCAACGTGGCTAGCGCAGTCATCCTTTGCCAGAGTGTTGACTCCGTTGTAAATCATGTCATCAGATCGGCTCTACAGCTGTGAGAGAGGGAGACACGTTTAAGAGTCTCTACGGATCCGTGGCTCTACGTTAGTCATTTTCCTCTTCTAGAAATGGAGTGCGACAGCGCCCCTGTTGCCCCTGTTGCCACTGTTTCCACCGCCATGGCACAATGTCGCCTTTAGATGAGGTCACATCTGTCTAGCAGTCCTTTCCCACCTGCAATACCTCAAAGTGGAGTTCTGTAATTGGTAATGACAAGAGGGGGCACAGACGTACGAAATGACACAAATGGAAATGAAGCGCTAAGTGGAGGACCATATTCACCTCAGGAAATCACTCCCCTCTCCTTTTGTCAGCCATATGAGTGTGTTCCTGCTCTGCCAGAACGAACGCTTCCAACTTTGGCTCACATCAAAAAATTCCAAGGAATGTTAATGAAAGGGCCGCTGAGTGAAGGCCAATTGGGAAATGCAAAAATGACGGAAACGGGCAGACGTTAAAGTCGGGTCAAGTGCATATTTGAGAGGTTCGCACTCAAATCCTGTGCCATGATCTGTTTTTCTTTTTTAGTTCAGCATGTCCCTGTACAGTAGAGGTCCACCTGTGGAATACCTTTTGTCATGATTGACAGCAAGAATATCAAGAGATAATTCAAGATGTAAACAGTTGGAGATTTTCCCTCACCTATAGCCATAAAACGCTGTGCAGGCTCTGACCTGCTGTGATATTACATAAGTGCATATTTCAGCAATTATTATTTTACTCTTCACCGACAAAGCCAGGGCAGTAAAAGCAATAATCTGGCAAAGTAAAAACACCTTTGGCGAACTCTAAATCCGTAATAATGTAAACTAAAAACAGTTCTTTATATTGAACGGCTAGGAGGCATGCATGGTGTACCGTAAATAACAGACTGGATACTCACACACACCAGAGATGAATCACGTCAGAAGACATATGAGCTCAAAATAAGATTATGAAGAACCCAAACAGCACACAGAATAACCAATAAAGGGGTCAGGGCAGACCAGACCACATTTAAACTATAATCTAAGAATCTTACAAATGAAAAATAATATTTAAAATATATATATATATTAAAAATCAGGAAGATTAAAAAGATGTCTATTTATACATTTGAAGGTGCAATTTGTAAGATTCAGTAGTTAATGTCCAGCTCAAATACAGTGGTGAAAACCGCAGCACTGGGGGTCTGATCCCCACTGCCCCCACATCAGCTGACGTTACACATGATGGGATGAGGACCCGGCGCCCGACGTTGGGGTTAGTGTGTCCCTTCTTTCACCTAAATTAGGGTAATCTATGTTATTCTGGAAAAGACAAGTGCGTTTTCCAAAATCTCAAACTGTATTAATTCACTTAATATGTGCATACATTTCTCACTACTTTTCTCATGTTTCGTTTAAACAAAATAAATATTACAGCCGGACAGTTAATGGGATACTGATAGAGGTGCAGTCACAAACCATGCTTTCTAACGGGTTTATTAATTACACAGAATGTTTGGCTGTTCTAAATTCCATCTGGAAGCATGAAGTTGTGCTGCTTCCATTTGTCACTAGAAATACTATTGAATCTAACGCCAGCACCACATTTGTTCTGTCCTGGTCTGGCTGCAAGAACCATTTCACTTCCACAATGGATTCTGTGTTTCTCATTTTCCAAAAGGATATTTATCATAGATTTTGAAGGCCATAGTAATTGCTCCATTACAGCGTATTTAAGTACGAAAGCTCTGGTTTGCTCTGCACAGAGTGAAGCTGTTCACAGGCCAGTAGAAGAATTCAGAAAATGTTGGTTTTGGTTTTTATTGTATGCACTGTATGACACCACCTTAAAATCTTAAATGAGACCTGCAAGTTGTTCTTTTGTTAGGTTGACTCCCTGTTTACCATACAGGCTTCTCTCCATTGTGAAATGTCTTAATCCATTATATTAAACCATCTTTGTTGTTGACGTGGTTCTAGACATGGCAACGTGGGTGGGTTAGTCAGCTGTCCCACTGTTTTTGCTCCTACTGGAATATCTCAACAACTATAGTGTAGACTTGGCACTAAAATGTGTGCAGACATTTTTGTTCCTCTAGCACAACCAGCAGCTGTGCTATGAGGTTAACATTTGTGGTTTTCAGTGAAATATCTCAACAACTACTGTATGGACTCCCATGAAATTTGGTTGAGCCATTCATACTTCCCTCACGATTAATTACTTTGGTGATCCCTAAACTTTTCACCAGCACCATCATCAGGTCAATCTGTCCAAAACAATCCATCCAAAATTCAGTTTTCGACCAAATACCTGCAAAGCTAAAGAGATTTGAGGGTAAAAGGAGGACTGGAGCACACTGATTGATTTGCCGCCTGTAATAGTGCAAACAGACCAACACCACTGTGTCTGTGACAGAGACTTAAGGCAAACAAATACACACAGAAACCTAAACAGATGTAGCTACAATTGTAATTGCATAGTTGGCTGAACAGGATTCCCAATCTTTTGGAAAATGGATCCAAGAGTGGGGGTTGCTGTATTCAATGTGCAAGTAACCCAGATCTTAAAGTTACAAAGATAAAGTATAAAAAGTACAAGTACTGCATCCTTCAAGTGTAATCTGTTACAGAACACATGACATGATTCATTAATTTAGGCCAAAAGGCTCAACTGTGCGAAGAGAATGTAATATGCCTCTATGCAAAGCAGCGAGTTGATAATGTCACCACCTCAAGAAGGATTGTTTTTGTTTCCCAAAACTTCAATAGCACTGCTGAGCCAATGTAAGTCTGTGCATAATGTTGCATGTATACGTTTTGTGTTCAGATATGTGATTCTTTAAATGTCTCTCAGTTTGTCCAACATAAACCAGACCAAGGGGACAACATACATCATACTGAGGCACATTATAAAGGATTCCATGGTCTATTTTTTACCAGTACGTGGATGTGTAGAGTATTTTGACAAATCAGAACATTGTGCTCAGTGGCCACAGCTGAAATTAGAAAGGAGACAGTTATGGGTGGTTTTCTTAGTGTCAGAAGGAACCAGTTTGTCTATCTATCAGCGCGCTGTAGTCACTTTCTTTTCCTTGGAAGTTTATTGTCCTCCAGCTGAGAGGGACCTGATCCAGCGGCATACTGCTGGAAGAACTCTGTATCAGCTACCGACATTACCATCAGTCTCAGCATGCAAAATGTAGCATGCTCACATGCTAAACGTAAATGGTGAACATGGTGCACATGATACCTGCTAGACATTGACATGTTGACATTGGTATCTTGGCTGAAGGAAGTTTAAAAGCTGGCTTCCCTTATGGTGTGTGATGTATCCACAACTCTTGACAAAATCTCAGAACCTCCCCCGTACTGCACTCTTCTGTGTGTGTGTCCGAATGCTTTGTTGTGAAGTCCAGAGATGTCAATTATGAAAATGTATGGTTGCTGTAAGTTAAAGTATGCAACGCTTCGCTGCTATATGTCACCACCCACCAGCGGTCTGGCCAGACATTCTTTGAAATATTCCATCACTCTAAACTCTTTTCATTTTTCAGGCTTGTGACACTGTAAATAGTAATCCGCGAGGCTTCCGTCGGCCTGAAGATTGTGATTCCTGGAGCTTTCGTCTCTGTTTCCGAGCATTCCTCCTTTTGATGGTCGCAGTGGCGTTTATGAGCACGGAAAGTTCCTTCCTAATTAGGGGTACAATGGGAAAAAGTATTTGGGAAAGTGCAGGCCCGTCCACATCTCGAGAGCGGCCGGTGCACCGCGGGAGGAGAGAAAAAAATTGACATTTTCTTGCAAGTCGTTGATCCGTTTCATGGCTGTGTAAACCGGACTTGGTGACTGGTGGATGGCTCTGTCTTGTTGTCACAAGGTCCTGAACAGTGTGCCAGGTCAATATGAGGGGGATTAAGAAGATGATCTCATATGGCACAGTGCCAGACAGACATCACCGCCACTTTGGTTTTCTTTTTCCATGCCAGGAAAATGCCAGGGGGCATTTAATAATGTATGCGTTGTACCCACAAACACTCCCTCTCAGTGGAGACTGGCTTACAAAGACATTGATAAAGTGTAAATGCCTCCAAGGGAGCGTTTATCAGCCTTCGCCTGTGTACAAAGACCCGGCTTCCCTGAATGGAGATGATTAACTTGGCTGGCCCCAGGTGATGCTCGACCATGCATCCAGTCTCATTAGTTGGCACCGCCTTCCTGTCAAACCCGCTGACGGCCCACAGCCGCAGCTCAAGATGCAGAACAAGCTGTTGCTTGAGCATCAAGATTAGGTTAAGAAAAATTGTACGCCACATTAAGGCCCTATTATTTCCATTTCTATTCTGCTATAGTGCTGCATATTCACAAAAAGATTCACAATTATAAAATAGCCGCACACAGAATGCCAAACAGCTATTAGGGCCTGCGTTGCCCAGTTCACAATACAGCCTAGGAGACGCTGACTCTAGAAAGATTGCTGTTGACTTTTTTTTTATTTAGTTTTTCAATTCTGTGAGCACCACAGAAAAAAAATCATAGTCAGAGGTTCAGAGGTGGTAGTTCAGAGGAAGTAGACAACTGGACACTTGAAGGCTCCTTTACAGGGTGGGATTTTGTGCTGTCTGAGACCAAAGTTGTCAATTGTGAGAGAAATGAAATCCCAAATGGTGGTCTTAGATCGCACTATGAGCAATTTCTAGCTTTGGACAAAACTTGACTGAAGCTGATGATATGCCTATGCTCTCAGATCAAATAACATAAAATCGTACAAATACATGTCTCCCATTTCCCTCAGGAAATACTTTGTACGTGATTTGTAGTTGTTTAGTGTTCTCATCCAGCTACACTCCTACACCACCAATGCAAATGTGTGCCTACATGCTGAGGTGAGCGTCGGGTTACGTGTTAAACTGCTGCAGCTGCAGTGTGATTAATGGCTCAGAAAGGTAAACAGTGGCAGATCTTAGGGATGGTATTGAACAGGAGGGATGTTGTTCCACAGGATGGATCACGTCTGCTGCTGAAGGAATTTAACACTGTGGTGACGCTCCTTCTGCAAGGAAAAAAATCCAGTCTTCCCTCTTCTTCTAGAACCTGTCAAGCCTGTTTACAATCTCTGGTCTTTTCTCCCGTTCTTATTCGTCTGAGAGGTACCATGCAATCTGAAGTCACGATTTTCTTGTACTCTACATGACAGATATGTGTTGTGGCTGCAGGGGTTGAGATGTTGAGAAATGGACTGGGTTTGGTGGGGCAAAGGTCACTCACAAGCACTCTGCAGCCGGATAACAAATCATCAATCAAACTCTAAAGAAAGTGAAAAACACCTGGAGCTACATGTACTTCTGACTTAAGTACTTTTCCATAATATCCTCTTTCAGTACGTGTAACTAATGGGGTGGTTTTCACCTGCTCACTTGAAGACATGGCCACTTCCCAATTCTTCTGAAGGTAATTCCACTGGATAAGACATTACTGTAGATGCAGATTGTAATGTGTGCTGTCATAGCAGAGCACACTGCAAGTTATCAAACAGTGCATGTGAGCGCAAATAACAGAAGGGTGCTACAGTAACTGTTTGAAGTAAGAAAATTTAACAAAGAAAAGTCGTTTAACTTTCAATCCATTATTTCCAGTTTTTGACAGCACAAACCAACCCCCCATTTATGTTGGATTACCTTTAAGCTGAAATGTGTGTGTGTCAGCATTAACGCTGACGGCGAGCACACATTTTCCTTGATGTGAACCTCAGCAGCACTTTTGAGCAGCGGCCCTGTCAAAATATCCCCTCACTGTACGGTGTTGAGTACAGCCAGCTTAAACCCTCTTGGTAGGGTAAGCGATAGCATAGCAGAAAGTATTTTCTAGTGTAAATAATACCTCCCAAAAGTTTGGCTGCAAGGCAAGAAGATAAGCAGTAGTGATAAAATGTCCTAAAGTTGTTGTTGCTGGGAATGCAAGCCGGCAGGTCACAGCTTGGAATTTACAGAAAGCTCGCTCCTAATGAGAAAAAAACACTGTTGTAAATCTTTTGGCAAACTTACTCATGAAACATAGATTAGGGTGTTAATCGGCCATTAGCACTCTAAAGACAGATAATTAAACTCCAACAAAAACCACCAAATCTATGGGTGTTGACGAAAGTTGGAACACACTGCTTATTGTTTCATATTTAGCAAGCTGCAGTTTTTAAGTGCAAAATAAGAGGGAAATATTTTTTGTATGCACTTCAAAAGCACGTCACAGCATGCAGGACACGCTCAGTCAACACTTTTTAAATCAAGCTTCAGATAAAGTGACTATTAAGCACCATTACCTAAAAGGTACTGGATAATTACCACTTTCACTTCCCCTCTCAGGCGTCCGACAACTTGTCCCACTCCTGGCCCCTTTGCTCTGCAAACACTTTGAAGAGAAAAAAAAAGAGATGCTGTACAGCTGGATCCACAGCTCCACAGCTGTATGTCCCCCTTCCTTTTCCCTCTATAACAGTCCTTGGTTTCCCCCAGAGCCTTCCGACCCTCAGTCCCTGACCCCAGTAGGGAGCCTAGAGCACCGCTGGTAGGATTGGGCATGAAGGGGGATTTAACAGCCACAGACCTGGAAGGCAAAGGGCTGTTTCATATAAAATTGTCCCACATGGTCATTATAACATCTCCTCCCTCCCCCCCGGTGAGTGCTGGAAACTCAGGGGAGCTGTCAGCCTGGCAGGGAGGCCCAAAAAGTGCATTTTGACAAAATTCTCTCCACCACAATAGCTCCCAATGTTTGCTAAGACTGGAAGCTATATCACTGGGCTTATATGAACAACTGTGGGGGTGATTGAGATTTTACAAAGAGGCCCACTGTACTGCATTTAGTAGACCGAATGCCATGCAGCTTCTACATATGCTGTACTGTATATAGACATGAGTACACTTGACATGAGTACACTTCCTCCATGCAAAAGCTTAAAAAACAAACCATCCAGCTAAATGAGAGGCTGGTACTCCCCCCCAAGATTTATTGACATTTTCCACGATTGAAGCCCTGTAACGTAATCACATTACCGCCAAAAGGTCTGTACGTGATTGCGCCGAACATTTTTCCCAAACATACTAATGTCAGCTGGCTATTCTCCCCTTATGAGGTTCTCAGAATCTAGTGTGCTTTCCAAAGAAACAATTTGCCCACTAAGTGTTGGACCTTTATAAGTAGTTCCTCCACCAGTATTTCTACAGATCAAATAACGTTTTTCTTAAAGACAAAGGGACAAAAAAAAGTTATATTTTGAATCATTTTCAAAGTCTAAATTCTCAAATGTGTGCAAAAGTCTTTCAGGACGTAGTGTCAGCGATCTACACTCACACAGGCCAAAAAGGAGGTTTTAACTTTGTCACTTAGGGAGATGTATTCCCTCACTGTGGTAATTATCTTAATGCTCTCAGACATGTGTTATCCTTTGCCTTCTGTCAGCACCTGTCTGCCCCTCTTTTTCACTAAATTCAGCCTGCCGTGACGCCACACGGAAACACCTTCATTTGCTCTGACGTCTGCTGTTTATTTCACATGGAGCCCAAAATGTGCTTGGAAAAAAAGAGCTAGGAAGAAATGGAGGCAGCGTTACAAAGGCCTCTTTGTTTGAGCAGTCTAATTGTCTTTTCAAGTGTTGCCATGGTGAATCTCAGAGACGGATCGCTCACCTGTTCTTTCCATTTGAGCTTTCCTCTTGTCCCCGGGAGACCGCATCCTACAGCAGCTCCGTTGGATGGGATAAGGACACGGAAAGAGAAAATCTAGGAGACTTTAGGAATAACTGAGAGGCTGACTAACGCATGTTGGTGTTTTTTTGTTTTATTGTTTTATTTGTTGGCAATAAGAACAATATAATGTCAGTATTAGTCTTTAATTATGCTTTTGGAATCAAATAATATCAAACAAAAGTATTTATGGGTTTCATACCTGAGGTGCACCTGTACTATCACAGGTGTAAACCCTGCCTGGGGTCTTTCCTGATGTTTTCTAATGCAAACAAAATTAGATAAAAAAACTTGTTAAAGGCCGTGGATATTAATGTCAATATTGAACTTCAAATTGCTTCCATAGCTTTCTTGGTAATCAGAGAAAGTTTGCTTCACTTAGACTTCATCTAACTAAAATGAAAAGGTTACTTTTGAACACAGGCACTTAGATGTAAGGTGTGGGACACTAGAACCACTCAAACTGCAGTCTATATTTGTAACCTGTACTCTACAGACTGCCAAGGAATGTGCCCGTATCAACAGGATTCCAGCTAAATGGCCCATTCACAAACAAATCCAGCCCGTCCTGGCCTGATGTGAGTCTCCTCCCTGGCACTGGAGGTAAAGCAGCTGCATACTGAGTTACCGTTACTCTGCACTCAGGACTCAGATGGGCTTGTACCTTGTTTTGTAACTGTATCTTCTTGGCGGCAGGTATTGCGTTTTGTGGTGTCCTGTGGGCCACGGTGTCATAAAGGACCTTGTTACCCGGTAGCAAGGACAATGGAGAAGCCTGGGAACTGAAACACAGTAGGCAGCCACTTGTGGAAACCCTAGAGCTGCTCCCAGGACACTACCTTGTTTTTGTCACAAAGGTACCCTATAATGTAGAGGAGCCTACCCACTAAGAGTGCTGTATGATCTAGCTGTGCATGTGCAGAGCAAAAGCAGGACACAGCTTTTCTCCGTGGTTTGCCCAGACATGACCGACTGAATGATTGACAAACTGACTGACAATATCCAGGTTTATGGAGGGGCTAGCCAGAGTTTACATGTATGAAAGTGTTTATTCTTTTGCCAAAAAGAGAATGAAACATGGTTTTATTTTGGCAGAGTTTACGGACAGTATTTTTTCAATTGTCAGATCAAAGGCGCTTTAACTTGATCGTGCCTGTTTCCATATGTGCTCACTCATGCAGGTCTCCCTTCAGAGCTGCAGTCACAGCTCCGACAGGAGGAGGAGAGCCCTGCGCAAGAACAGCTGCTCCTCCTCTGGCCAGTGGCAAAGCTTTGCCTCGCTGCGGCTGGAGGTCCAGGGCGTATTGCTGGGCCCACTGGTGCAAAGAGAGACACGGAAGAACCACAAGCAGGACTGCGCCGGGCAGACTGTCAGACCCTGCTGCAGTGAAATGAAGGGATATTGTTTTTGTCCACAGGCACCACCAAAATCAACACAGAATTAAAGTTTCCCATAGTAGCTTTAAGCAAAAATGATCTCAACTTCTATCATTTGAACATCTTCTCTGTTTTATATCTGCAAATGGTTAGTTTTGATCTGTGAGTCAATCAAACAAGTAATTTGAAATTTGCTACGATATAAATTAATTATTTCCCAGTTTTTTTTCAAATAGTTCTCGGGATGACAAGGCCTGCCTGGTGTTCTGGTCCACCCTCATCATCCAGCTGCTGAGCACAGAGGAATCCCTGGTGTGACTCAGAGACACTAACATACTGCATTCTGTCATCTGTGATATTGCTGATACAGCTAAGAGAAAAAACAGTTGCTCGCAGTGCTGCAAACCAGACTTTAGTCCAATCACTCTGTTTGAGTAGTCTAAAGATAACAAACATGCACACATGCACATACAGGCAATGCATGAAAAATAGATAAACGTGCTGGGTGATGAACATCTGGGGCTGACACTGGGGTATTTCCTGAGGAGGAGTGGCCTGGCATGTCGCTGCTTGGCAGCTCTCTGTCCCATTGTCTTAGTTCATTTACTAAACTCCCATCAGCATTTCTCTTTTTTATGGCTCATGACACCTTTCCAACATTACAGGGAAGCAATTTCTGGGGAGATTAAGCTAAAAGCATAAAGCATTAGCATTTCTCTTCTTTGTTGATTCTCCATCTCAGTCTTGGCTGTCTTTCGTTCCCATCCCCACCTCCTCTCCGTCTCTTTTTCTCTCTTACTGTCTCTCTTTCAGCTCCATCTGAACGACTGCCACACTCCCACACAGTGAATGCTGTGAGCCACACATACCCTGTGACCCCGCCCGGCTACTGTGCTATAAAAAGCAGCAGTCAGTTTTCCTCCAAACCCATGGAAATGAGTAGCAACGCCAGCCGCCACCCTTACTTAACCCTCCAGTCTACTTCCTGCCAAGGACCTGCCATTTGTGCCACTGTGTGAGCTCTACGGAATACAGAGTGTTGTAAAACTTTGCATCTATTATGATTTTATGCAGTGTTGTTTTTAACCACGGTTGTACTCTAGATAGCTGCGCAAACAATTTATGTAGTATTTTTTTTCCTTGCATAGAAAACAGGCAGTAGTCTTCATCGAGCAATGTTAAAAGAATCCATCATGTACAAAGCTTCAAGTTGTGTTCGTTTTCATTTTCCTTTTTGTAGTTTGGCATGTGGACAGTCCGTCAACTTCTCTCTCCCTCAGACACAAAGGCAAATGTTAGGTTTTTTTCAGTGGTGGAAGAAGTACTTATATTTGTTTTATAGGGAAAAGTAGCAATCAAAAGTACTCGATGAGCAGAACAAATGTTGCATTATTAAATATTATGTTATTAGAATATTATTGGTGATGCATGTCACGAAATTTATTTTAAAAAATGTGCTTATTCCCTTTCTTGGTAGATTGAGACCCTCTCATGTCTGTGCAGTTATTTGCCAGACATTACTGGGTGCGGCCACAAATTAGTCTGGCACATAAATGGCGAGATTAGGTTTTAAACTGTTTAAGTGTTTTTTGCTAAAATAACTATTTACTTTAACACAAAGTCAAAGCTGGTTGGGGTGAAGTGAATTTTAAACCATGCAATAACAGTTTTTCTATCCACTTGGGTGCACTGAAAACAAGTTGTGAAAACACTGATGTTATCACCTTTTAAATTTGAATTTGATATGGTGAATTTGTTTGCAAACAGTTGCTTATTTACACACCAGCAGTTATGGCACGACATTCTCATTTATGCCATCCTTATGGAGTTGTGTTTGAGTCCAGCTGATGATTTTAAGTCCAATATTCATTCTCTTTTCGCTCTGTTTTTGGTCTCCATCAACTGTTGAGGGAAACATCTAACTCTTAAGCTGCAAAGAGCTCCACTATGTTCACCTGCTGTGGCCGCAAAAAATTATGCCATGAGTCCTGTGAGAGTGAATCAGCGCAGTTGTAGCCGGACAGCTAAACAATGAACTGAAAACCCCTATAAAGCCGAGAGGAGATGCAGTTTCAGGTAATAGTTCTCCGTAGGTTCATCAGCAACTCCTTTCACATTGTCACATAGTTTCGAATTTTCTTTTGATACATTCTTATTACCAACATATTGATTATAGCTAATTTAGTGATTTCACACAATGTAAATCTATAATGCAGCATCATATTTTATAAGCTTATCCAAATGTGAAATGGACTTTTTGCCTCTCCAATCATGGTCCTCAGTGCAGAAGCAAGGAAGTTAGATAGGCGGATCAATCTGGACCAATCTCACGCAGACATGCAAAACACTGGAAAGGATTAGTCACAAGGGGCGGTCGCCGACAGACGCCGTAACACAGCAGCAAATTAAAGTTTGTTAGAAGAAAATAAATGTTGCTCACATGTCACTGGGGGGGAAAAGGATTTGGGCTGTGATGTGGGCAATCTGTGAAAGGGTCAAGCTTTGAACAGAAGGGAAGATGGATAGAGTGGTGGAGGCGGAAGGCGTGGAGGTCGTGTAATGGAGCGGTGAACCAAAGGCCTAAGTCGAAAGTGTTTATCCTCCCTTTCCTTTAATTTGGTTGACCATAACTAAAGCGTAGGTATACGATAATTCACATAGAATACACAGTTTGCCATAATTTGTGTGTGTGTTTGTGTGGCAAAAAACTCTTCACTCTGACTGATAGGACATACGTTTTATATATGTATATCTTCTAACTTTAGTATAAACAATGTGCTTCCATCAGTGAGTGATCGGTATAAAGTTAAAATGAGGAAATTCATGCAGCTGATGTGACAATCTGCTCTTTCTTAAAGCCAAACATATGGAGGAATGTTCTCCTCTTCCCCTCAGCTGGCATTTGAACGCCTCATCCAGCTTTACTAAGTATCACTTCTGAGTGTAATGACAGCGTTTCTGAGCCGACTGTGTGCATTTTATATCACAGTGGAAAGACTCCATACTGTGAGATTCAGCATTTAGAGCTAGAACACAAGATCTAGTCTTTCCTCTGTGACCATACGCAGAAAAAATAAGGTCACGGTTCCTGCATTTAGTTTTTTTTCTTTGTTAGTGTGTGGACAGGTTTATTCAGAGAGTTAATTTATAGAGAGATTTGTGCAAAAGACTCCAGTTAACTGTCAGAAAGATTTTCATTGACATGAGGGGATGTGCCCAGACCTTAAAAAAGACTGGTTCTTGTTTTTACAGTTTTCAGTGGACTCCAAAAATACAGGCCTCAGACAACAGTTTAAAATGTTGGAAAATATGCATGTATTTCATCTGAAAGTGAGTTGAGAGGACTGATCCAGACTCTGCTGGAACAATTTCTTGTCAAACAACAGCTACGTGCTGTGACTCTTTGCAATATCCCAAAGTCTTGTCACAGTGAGGTTGCCAGTTTTGGTACCAACCTGCCTGTTCAGAGAACGGAAGTGAAAACCTGTGCCCATCGACCAAATCTGGCATGCTGCATTGAAATGGAGGATTTAACCGGGTCCACCCTACCACTCAGCTCTATATTCCCTAGCTCTCTATGTTTCCTCATTGTTGAAAGCAGCCCTATGTTCCATCAGCCCAATAATCCATTAACTCTTCGTTCCCTTAGCCCTATATTTCCTTATTGTCAGAAACATCCCTATTTTCCCTCAGCTCTATATTCCATCAGCCCTATGTTGCCTCATCCCTATGTTCCCTGAGTTGGTAAACCAATCTAATTCCTTTAAAGCAATATTCAAATGTATGTTGCCTCAACATAAAAACAATAGTCCACAATTTGATTGTGTAATTTTTCTGACATTGACCAATTGAAATATATCCAAATACACCACTGAAGTTGGGTTAGGTAGATAGGTAGTGTGCAGTCAAATAATCAGACTTTTTGCTGAAAAAAACAAGTTTCATGAGAGCGGTGAGACTGAACACCAGAACAGTGAAGTAGTAGGCCGTGACACTAAAACAACTAGCTGGAAGTTATTTTCTGGATTCCACCAGGAGGAACCAGACAGTGTTGATGCTGTTCATGTTTCCTTTCCAAGTGGAACCTAATCCACCGGTATTGAAGGAAGTTGCTTCTCGTCTGACATAGCGTGTCTGAAGCAATCCGGGAAAGCCAGCCAGGTGGCTTTTTTGACCTCCCAAGATGTTTCAAGGTTTTATTTCTGCATGTTTAATTAATTGTTGTTTATTTGAGGTTTACCATGCCAATAGACACATCTCTTTTGCTCTACCCACTTGTTAAGTTTGACAATCACTGTGAATTATTTGTGCCAGTTTTTTTTTTAAGTCTTACAAATCATTTAAGAGCTAAAACCTTTTGTATGAATGAAAAAAGTTTGAGGGACTTTTTGTGAAATGATCAGTTTATTTCTGCCTCGTTTCCAGTGGAACCGTTTCCCCCTCTGGCTCAGCTTGAAAGATCTCAGGAATGAAAATGAGTCTAAATTAAACAATTTTGTTGTGATTGTGTTCAGCTGAAAAGACAGCTGGTGGTGAGTTCACAGATATTTATATATAGGAGTTATCGGCTGTTTAGTAAGACAGTGCAGGATCTTGATAGGAGGAGGAAGGGATGGGATTTCTCACTGAGGATCTCTTCTGGCATGTATAGACACACAGAAAGCAGAATTTCACAAGAAGTTGACAACATCCCAGGAGGAATTGGTGAAGGGTTTGCCTGTTAGATATTTGTTTACTCGAACCGTTGTCAAGGACATTATCACCTTTTCTTTTCTTTTTTGCACTAAAATGAATCGGATAGACAAAATAGGTTTTGGATTCTGCAACGCTTTCTTTCTGACTTCTCCACTTGGCCCCTTGATGCCTGCTTTTATTGCAGTTTGAGGAAATGTTCTGTTCATCCTGAACTTCTGTAACTTGCTCTGCTTGTTGTTTACCGAGCTGGAAGGGAAGTTAATGCAGAATCTTCTGAAACCGAAAAGAATCACTCAACTTTACTATAAGCCCTTTTCCACCTGATATCACTTGTACCAAAGAACGTCTCTACAGTGTTTAATACATAACTACTCACCTATTTTTGCTTTTCGACATCCCCAGATTTACAATCCCTCCTATGGTGACTTTTGGAGTCTGTATATATACTGTGTATACTCTGACCCCTCTGCTCTTATTACATTTGCAGTGTGCAGTGGCTAATGCGACACACACCTCAGGTGGAGGTTGGATGAATCGGATATACAGGGATTTTATGCACACGTCCCTGTATAGCTTACTGTTTTTCATTGCTATAAATGTGAATGAGCCACTACGGATGTGGGACTGGGTCAGGAAATACCGATGTGGAAGGCAATGGCTCTCCTTAGGATTCCTCTGGCTGGGAGGCCCTGTCTGACTGGCCAAGCTGGAATCTGCAGGCAAGAGGAAGCAGGGCGGCTAATGACCCTAGTGATCCCTCTCATCAGACTGCTGCAACTTTTCAAAGGCAGGGAGGGAGAGAGAGAGCTAGACAGAGAACCAAATACCATTTTTTCCCAGAGAGGAACTAGGGCTCAGCATTCCTGGCATTGCCACTGGCCTTCAAACAATCCATACTCTATCCTGTGTGTGCTGGGAGAGTGAATGGCCGCAGTGTGTGAAACTCACAGGCCCAGTTTGCCCATCGGAGAGAGAGCAGCCAACGTTGCCAGCACACTCAGAGCCCGAGACCCGGCCCAGCCTCTGTCCCCCTGGCCGCTAAGCCAAACACTCGCATGTCTGAGGCGGCACTGTTGAGCCACCGCACAGGCCCGACCAATGCTGAAAAACCACTCCAGGGGGAAAAAAAACAGCCCGGGTCCAAAGAAGAGCAAATATTTGATCAATCCGAGAAAGGCCAGAAGGAGGGTGAATGTGCAGAAGTGGTGGAGGAGGAGAGGGATAGGAGGAGTGAGGCAGGGATGGCTGGGGATGAAAGGAGCCACCATTGTATCAATCACACGTTTCAAGTAAAAATTAAACTAAAGTGACTGGGTGTCATATAGGCAGTAGAATAAAAGACTAAGAAAGAGTGACTTTAAACTTACGACCCTAAAAAACTGGAATAACAGGTGACTTGTGATTCCAGTTTTACTAGAATACCAAAAATATAGCATGGCAGTCCATTCTTGACCTTTGAAATAGTAGCTTAACAAAAGAAAAGGTCCACTTACAAAACTTGTTTTTGTTGTTTAGATTTTCTGGAGCTTTCAACAGCAATTTACGACCTTCATCAACAGATGGAATTTCCGCATTTGACATGACGATGACTCAGCTGTTATCACCTGTTGTCTTTTCCTATCTAGGTCATCACTCCTGAGCCATGGATAAAGGCTCTGTGATGTGGTGAAAAGCTCCAGAAAAAGCTAGTAAGTGGACCTTAAATTAAGTCTTTCCCACTACTATTTCCAAGATAAAGAATGAACCGATGCACTCAACTTATGAAGGCCGTGAGATGTGTTTGAAAGCTCAAAAACTTCTACTTTGTTGTTGTTGTTGTCTTTTGTCCAAGTTCTTTAAAAAAATCTGTGAATTTTTTCTGTTCATGCTGCAAATACAAACCACACGCTACACTTCCCTAAGAAAAACACAACAGATGGCAGACTTATTTTATCACTACAGCTACATATGTTAAACTATTTCTTCCCTCTAAAGTGATATGATGTATCGTTAATAATATGCAATGCTTCAGAATATTGTTGGTCACTGTCGGGCGTCCCAATGTTCACTGAACCAGTAACCTCATCAGTGTCTGAAACCAGGTCACACTACTGGTGTACAGAATGGTTTGAGACACACCAGACAGTCAAACTAAGTTCTAATTACATAAACCATTAATGGTAAAACAGAGGTAAGAAATAATTGTATGCGTTTGTCACGGTGTAAGTAGGCCAATCATGTTGGACAGAGATCAGTGGTGATGACTCAGCGAATCTGAATGAGTCATTGTGTAGGAAATGTTACACCGACCCATTCTAACATTCTTCTTTTGTTCGCCAAACAGATCCACCAGCGTGATGTAACTTTTCACCATCAGCCTGGTCTGTTTATTTTGTAAAAGAAGCATATCTGTAAAGGGGGATACACACTTGTTGAGCAAAACAAAATGATCCCACATTAAAAGGAGAACATGAGGTAGGCACAACTTGAAACCTGTCCCTTATACCCTTAAGACCTGAACCAGTAGTTGTTATTTGGCCTTAAACTAAACTAAACTTACTTTGTTGGTGAAATGTCCTGTTTGTATCGTAGACTGTTTATAAGAAGTGGACGATCTGAAGTTTGCCGATCTGAAGTTTGTCTGACACGTGACCAGAAGGATTTACCCCCCCCCCCCCAGGCACATCCAGAACCCGCAGGGGTTTTGATGAAAACAGAAGCAGGCCTGTGCTTCCCCACGCTGATCAGATGTCATTCCCCTCTTGCTTACAGCAACTCAAACTGAAGCCCCTTGCCTTGTGGCTCATCGATCACCCTCCATGCCTCCTCCTCAGCGTGGAGCCGTGAAGCCAGTGCCTGCTGAGCTGTAGATCGGGGGGGAAACATCAACACTGCCGGTGAAATGTTGCTTCTCTTTGCGAGACTTGATATACAGTGTGTGACTGGGAAATCCAATTGAGAGGAAAATGGACCCCGGGGCCAGCAGGCAGGAGGCGTATGCTGTATGCTTAGAATAATACCTTTTTAGACCTGATGATGTTTTATGAGAGTTGACTCGCACGTCTTACACCTTCCAAACTCCATCAGGATCCTTTGAAGCAAAACGTGTTATGAGAAATCTTTCACCTACATGAATGCCTGGATGATTTTTATTTGGGTTTGAGAGAGAGAATATTTCATACTCAGGAATGCCAAGTAATGAAAGGCTTGGATTTTTTTTTATTTTATCATTCTAAATCAAGCAAACGTACCTCCAAAGATTTCCCTACTTGTATCCCCAGTTCCTAGACTCATGGTTGTCTTGGACCAAAACAAAGCTTCTTTTTGCTCATCCTGGCTGCTGCATGCGTATCATTTGGCTGCTGTTGAAATCAGCGGACAACCAGATGTGCTGTGGCTATTACTTTTTTTGTTTTTTACGAGGGGGTAGGGGGTTTGTGAGCTTCATGGAATAGACACCATGAGAAAGCATGGTGTAGCTAGTCTGTTTGGCTCAGATAAAGACTGTTACATAAGCTGTCTGGGGCCAACTGATAAACAAGACCAACTATACAGTATTAGGCCAGCTGGGTGCCTTGAAGGGTTGGAGTGGCTGGAGGGTAATCAATCATTTGAGGAGAATTTACAGTCATTGGTTATTCAGGTGGAAAGCTCATGTGGTTGGCAGTGAAACTGCCTGCTATCGCTGATTTCACTCTCAGAGCCAAAGTGAGCGCCTGGCAATCAAAGCCATGCGGGATCAGATCCAGTCACTTTGGGCTAAGAAGATCCATATGGAGCAGAGGCCACACTTTTCCAGGCTCGCCCTCTCTGTTTTCCCATGGCCCCACAGTGGAGGAGCCTCTCGCAGCGTTAAAAGGAACATCCTTAACACTCCTTGTTAACAGTCAGTGGCCCCATTTGGTACAGTGGCCATTAACATTTATGAGAGCAGAGCTTCTCGCAGGGGCCCAAGGGTGACAAACAGTGTGACCTTTCAGAGGGCCCGTGTTTACTGTGGCTGTCAGGAAGCTGGTGGGATAAGGGAAGAGAACACCCCCGCCCATCTTCCTCAAAAAAAACCAAATGAAAGCAGGCTGGTGTTTGGCCTGAGCAGATGCTGGTGTGATACCATTCTGAGTTTTTTTGCCTTCGGACGAAGCTCTGACATCGGCCGTGTGGAAGACTGTGAGCCGAAATCCTCCTCTGTGCCATTCCAAGACGTGACATTTCCATTAAGCAAATCTTTCCCAAAATTGTGTCGTGCGCTCACACGGTGTCTCTTTTTGTTTACAGTCTACACCCTCAGTGGTCTGGGACTCTCTCTTAAAAATACAGTTCATTACTTTCAGCGTGGGAGTGACTCAACAGAATTTTGGTGCTCAGCCGTCTGTGTTCCAGCCCTTATTTGTCATGAAAACACAGGCCGAGGCCTCTCTTCGGCGTCTGTGATGTTGTCTGTAAATTATAGGTTACTCACTAATTTGGTTAAATAAAGCAGTGAGGGCAGTGGATGCATATGAAAACATTTATGTTCTGCTTGTTTTGGAGAAATAAATTCAGCTACTGAAGGCATTATGCAGTCTGTGTCAGTCCAGGAAAACTTTGATTTGCTTGACTTTGTTGATTGATTCGTCACTGAGCTGGTCTTTATGGAGAGTTTGGTGAGATTCTATTTCTGTCCAATTGACCACAAATTTAACTTTTATGGCTTTCTCTGTAGTTTTATAGTGTTAGAAGAACCATGACATGACATTTTTATATGAGACTCCAGGAACTGGAATCGAAGTTCTTCCAGGTACCACAGACATTTCACATTCTGTTCTGGTATTATAAGGTAGAATGGACCATACACCTAAAAATAACTCTTAATATGCTTTTCCTAAATGGGATTTTGATATTTCCTGAGGAATAGAAGGTACTAAAATAAAACAAACAAGAATTAGAATGTATACTGTACCTCTGACAGATAACGTGATGATATAGACCTATATACTAAATAAATAAAGACTTGTTTCATTAAGATGTTCTTGTCGTAAAAGGAACAGGAACCACAGGTGTCGCCAAATCAACCAGAATTAAATATGTAGGACTATAACTAGACATTTTGTCCATGTTGGCTTAAAAACTGAGGTACATTCTTGACGTTTTAAACATCACAGAGAGAAGAGATTTAATTCGCTGATGAAGCCCATGTGATCGATTGAAAGCTCTGTAGCTGCTGCTTAAAGGACCTTGTGGCGAGAAACTAATCTTAGCTGCTTTTTCCAAGGTCAAGAATAAACAGCCAACCTCAGATTTTGACTACTTACAATTTACATGTGCTAAACATATTTTTGTTGGAATTCGATTTTATACTTTCACATAAATGTCATGAACTTTCACTCTGAAATTCCCCAATAAATGTGTTTTTTCACTCATTTTGTGGCAAGAAAAGTCCAAGGTGGATGCATAGTTTTTATTGCCCACTGTATGGCACAGGCAGCCCCATTGCATTTCAGGACAACAAATAACATCACCATGGTGCAGTCACTCTCAAAATATCCTTACATTCTACAAATAGAAATCCTGTGAGTTCCTGGGAATCGCTCGCTAACGACATGATGATGGATGGAGCAATGCCACCCAGTCCAGTAAAACAGCTTTATGAGAAAAACTTTAGCACCGCTTCCTTCATTCTTCAGCTGTAAAGACTGAAATAAGTATCAATCTGATTCAATCGTTCTTGAATAAAATAATTTTATTTGTTTTCATTTGAAGATTTTTGTACATGTGGTACTTTTATGGAACTTAATTTGGATGGTGGCATCTGAAACTGGGAAAGCATAGTCCTCACCACTTTCTTTGATATATGTCTTTTGGTTGATTTGCTTCTCCTAAACTCCACCTCCCATGACAAATATTCCTTTAACATCCTAGTTTAAACATGCTCTTTGAAGTTCACTGCGTTCATCATTGTTTGAGGAGATCCAGCCACCCATGTAGCATCTCATCTGAGGACAATGTTGTGTTTTTCTACAACCTCCCCAGGCAGCCAATATATCCGGATAGGGAGCTGAGAGCTGACAAAGGTGAAAAGTATATTACGCTGGAGACCACTCTAGGCTCCAAGCTCATACTGACTCTTCCCATAATCCCCCCAGGTGGTATCTGTCACCGCTAAAGAAGACATTTTCATAATCTAATCAGCCGACGTCCAAACCTACCGTATCCCTGAACAACATGCTCTCTGCGATCGTCAGACAGAGATTACTCTTCACAGCAGACTGACATAGCGAGGAGGGAAAAAAGTGATTACGGGACCTTTTGAGTTCTATCGTCTGTGGGGGATTTGAACCCAGAAGGGCCCACCCACGTAGACTGCAGCAGAAGGGGGTGAGAAGGCCAAGCTGCTAAGAGCTGGTGAAACTGTATGAACCACAGTGTCAGATTTATCTGTGTTGTTTGCCCCGAAAAAACAAAACTGGGGCAACCTTGCCTTTAGTCTAATGTGCATGACTTAGAAAACCCCCCAGCTACTCTTGGAGGAACTGTGTTGGTGCTGAAAAAAATTAATCTCTATGGGATAAAAGCTACGTCAAGGCATTTTCTTCACACCCTCAAGCATTCAATACCATAGAATGTTTCCACAAAATTAATTTAATTGTTATATTTAAAGTTAAATCAAGAGCCACATTCGTCTCTCAGCAAGGATGTACTCAGGCACCGAAGCAATAGAGCTTAATGCTAATGCTAGCATGCTCACAATGTCAATGTTAAAATGGTTTAATCTTTGCCATTTTCACAGTCTTAGTTTAGACATGTTTCCATGCTAATATTAGCTTATTAGTACTAAAGACAAATTGTTGTTGACAAAGTGTCAGCCAGGGCTGGTGTGAATGTTGGCAGTTTTGCAGGTTTTGGTCTTAAACCAAAATTGACATATTAATGATACTCATAAGTTCTTACAATTAATTCTTAGGGGGGCCTGAATGTATCAAATAGTTACAATTAATTGTCTAGGAGTCATGAATATCTGTGCGACATTGTCTGCTAATCCATGATGTAGATTTTGGGATATTTTACTGAACAAGTTAACTTTTTTTAGATGAGAAGTCAGCGGATCACCGAGTCATCCCCTCCTAACCTTCAACACATTTACAACTTGAAGTAGTTTGTTAATTAAAGTTACACAGAGATGTTCACGGGCTCTCTGCTCGACTCTTGAGGTCTGGCCACCAGGCGCAAAAATCACCGGGTTGTTAAAGATACGACAAGCTCTATCTCAGTTGAGACTTTAATGCGTGTTCCCTCCGGGGGTGTCTTATGTTTTCTCAAGTGTTTCTGTAGCATTTTTGGAGACAAGTCTGACAGCTAACCCAAGGAGGGTTATTTCCCTCAGACGGACGCTTTCCTTCCAAATTAATTTTTATAAAGAAATAAGTGAGCGCTACAGCAATGAGCATGTTCTAAAATTGAAAGAAACAATATTAAGCAGGTGTGTCCCAGCGCCATTTCATGCTCTATTAAATCACGAGAAGTCATCCACCATGCAAAAGTAATTAGCATGAAATGTCGAAGGAGAAATGTTTGGTCCAAGGAAGGATGAAATACTGATCGGTTTTGAGCATCCAGGAAGTGAAGTGTTGGAATGCATGATTACATTTGCTGAAAAGCCAGCGGCCCCATTTCACCACCTGGTCCTCAGCTGCCCCCTCAGAGCTTAACCCGTCCAAGACAAGCAACAGCAATCTCCCCGTTCTCAATGAGGCCAAGGAAACCCCTTGTCAGATGCACAAGTGAAAGGAAATGGCTAATGTATATGCTGAGGCTCAGAGGAATCAGTTTCTGGGGGGGGGGGGCAGAGTTTGAACAAGTAAGTATTTGTGTCAGGCCAGTCAGTGTCTGGCTGATGGAACACAGACAACACACTGAGGAGTGTGTGTGTGTGTGATCAAGACAGACTGAGGGAGATCTTTAGAGGCACAGTTACTGAGACACAGAATGGAGAGAGAGTATTCATGACGCAAATCCCCAGACTAATTTGAGTCAACTGGAGCATATTAGTTTGTCCGTATCTTACCTCCATGATTTTTATTTTTTAATGTAAAGAAAGACCAATGTACCATATGATTCAATTTTTTTAATAATATTCTTTTAATGATTTAAAAACAAATACCCTGACCCTGGATATAAAAATGTAAAGTAACCTGGATAAAAAAAAAAAAGTTTCCAAAACAATTATTACAGAGCAAATGCTATAAAGACAGTTGGAAAGTTGCAGGCACTTGGGACCACATACAGTCTTTGTTTGTTATGCTACACAAGAAAGTTTTTCTTTGGTCCTTTTCCCCTCCCAAACAGGTCAGTTGAAACCACAGACAGAACAAAAAACTGGTTCCGCATAAAGTATTTACAATTCATTAAAGACCCAATGCAAGCCTCCATCAGACAAGAAACAGACCTGGCAAAGGTCCTCCGTCACATATCAACCCTTCATATTTTTCCCGTACATGTCCACATTAGTTATGAAACGACAACAGAATAAAAAGTCACAATTATAATGGCTCAAATTAGATTTGTCTTTACAGCAGTATTAATCAATATAACTTAGTGGAACGGTTTTGATATAAGATTTGGCAAAAAAAAGACAGATTAATTCCTTTTTGTTCACGATGGGCCCCAAACCAAAAAAAGCCACATTGCTACAGAAGCACAGAGCGCTCGTATGAATGCTCAGCTTACAAAAAACGTAAAGTCAAATCGGAAAGCTCTCCTCACATCCCTAAAAGTCATTGCTCAACTGCAAGGCAGCCACGTTTGATAAGAGTTCCATGTAGCCATGTGTGACTGAACTCGTGCCACGTAATAATTGCTGAAGTTGACGTCTCTGACATATGGAGCGGGCTGGTAGTAGCAGGTGATGTTGGATAGAGCAGGGATAGCGTTCTGTTCGGCCATTACGCGCAGCGCCAGGGCGGAAATAAGTGCCAGCGTTTGTCTGCGCTCGTGTCCCATCAGGCACACGGTGCTTTCGTCCACCACTCGCCTCAGCGTCACCAGGCACTCGTAGCGCTTGTGCTCCATGCCCACGAAGTGGTTCTGCAGATACGCCTCCAGTTTCCTCTGCTGCACGTTTATGTCGGGGAAGTCGATGAAGAAGCGCGAGCACATGTAGCGCTGCATCTGTTTCATCTGAGTCTCGGAGGACGGCCGGAAGCCGCGCGCCAGCAGGTGGCAGTACTTGAGCAGCCCGCCGCCGCGGATCTCTTCCGGGTTGCGGGTGGCAATAGTCCTGGAGCGAAGGTGACCCAGAGCTTCCTCGAAGTCTCCGTACTTGCTCTCCCCCTGCACCGTAGGGTGGAAGGTCTCGGACATAGCCGTCTCCGAGCAGCGGTCGAAGAGCAGCAGCGAGTCCAGAGTGATCTGGAAGGAGTCAACACTGAACTCAAACTGCCTTCTCAGGGAGTCCACAAACTTCAGTTCCACGTTCTTGCCGGTGTTGTTGGACAGCGAGATGAGGCTCCAACGGTCCGTCTCTTTGCAAACTTTCACCAGTTTCTGCACATACGCTTCCTTCAGGGCGATGGCGGTGATTCGATCCCTGCACACCCCTTCAGGCAAGAAGTCCACCAGGCAGTCCAGAACCACGTCCATCACCACTCGGAAGGTTGTGTCATCAGTCAGACTCAGGCCAAAGATCAGGTCCAGGTCTTTGTAGCCAAGGCCATTGTCCTGGTGAAGCACGTGGCTGGCCGCTGAGCCGTTCAGCTTGACGTCAGATACCACCACGCCCCGCTCCTCCAGTCGAGCCCTGACCACCTGAAAGGTACACAGACGGGGAGGAAAAACTGAATGATGGGTATCGACAAAAAGGAAACAACCAGAAGAGGCTGACACAGTAAATACAAGGATGAACATGTAAAAAGTGAGCTGCTTTCTCCTTGCTGCTTAAAATGAAAAAAAAATCTCAAGTGCTGTAATTTCAATGCAATGAAGCATGAATCACATCTTCTTGGATATCTAATTCATTCAATGTGATGGCAGAACAAAGGAAGGAAAACAAGTTTGGTATGAATAAAGAACAATAAAATATATAATTTTTCATATATTTACAAATGTGCGCATGTTTATGTAGATACTTAGTTACACATGTCTCGACTTTTTAAATTTAGAAGCAAAATGTGTTAATAATAGAAAATCAGTTTACTGTGAAAACACCGCAGGATTTCAGCATTTTTTGGAACATGTCATTGCAGGTGAATGCAGAAGCTACTTGCAGAGTCAGAGAAAGCCCGTGGCAGATTCCTAAAGCAGGACGGCTTTCAGCATCTTGCTAAAGAACACTTTGACAACAAATTGCCAGATTAGAGGCCGTCATCCTCCGCTCAAAGATCAGTGTCATTAACCAAAGACCATCCTGTTGCGTAAGGGACACAATACCCTACACAACGCTCTAATCAACCGCATACCCGATTTAGAAAACTCCTCTCTTCATATCTGAAGTAGAAGCAACATCAATACAACAGAGATAAGCTGTGTGAAATCACATGTCAATGCTTGTCTGCTGTAAGAGACATAAACAAAGCTGTGAACTTTTAAACTTGGGCCCTGTGACCACATTGAGAGAACGGGATCCCTTTGCTGTCACATTAACACTCTTTGGCGAAGGTTTATCTGGCTATTGGAGCACATGCACTGCTGCGATGCTTGGGAAAACGTCAGAGCTACAGACAGCCTGAGATGTTTATGCTTCCTGTCTGCATCATTTAATGGCACTAAGAGGATAAAAACACCGAAACAAGGCCAAATCTGAAGAAATCCAAAGCACAGCTGTCTTTTAGAAGACTCTTGTGGAGCCGCAGGGATCTGCTGTTGCCCTACCAGCTATCAATCTAGGCAGGCTAACAGCAAGCTAACACTAAGTAAAGACACAATATGATTTCGCAATCCGATGAGAAAAAGTTAGATGCTTTTGTAAAGCTAAATTACACAGGGTTTCACAGGGCACAGATAAGTGGATTCCTTTATCCAGCGAGGGAAACCCACAGCAGTATTTGCTCTGACCTCACACTTAAAACATTTGGTCTGAGTTCACAACATGATCTGCCTGTCCGGGGATCACGCTGGGGCGCATGAGGAAGCACAGCTCTGCCACCCCCGCCATCCCCGCTCTTCAGCACTCATAAAACAGGCTAGCGCATTTCCCAAATGACGCACCAGCACCTGGTGAGCCGAGCGAGGGGAGACACTTCCTGCGACGTTTCGAGCTGAAAAGCCAGACCAAACAGGCTGGCGTTGACAACACCTTGGAGACACATAGCAGGCCCTCCACCCTCCTTCCCCAGACCGGTCTCAATAGTTTCCTTTAAGTGTTTCATTTAAGCTGCAGCCTGAATGTGTTTTTTTTTATAATGTCATGTTGAAATGACCCAGTCATTTGCCAGCCCATAGTCCCCTGGACACCAATGAGAGCTCTGGGCGGTGAGTCAGATGATACCTCTGCCAAGGATATGGCGACAGCAAATGAGGAGTTACGAGTCCCTGACCTCCCGTCTTCACTCCAAAACCACCCCAGCCAATGAGTAGCACGGTAGCTTTGCAGGCAGCTGGGGATGATGATGGTTTTTCCTCTGATTTAAAAAGAGTCCTTCAATTTCCTATGCATTCCACCTGTATGCTCAGATCAGGTTGACTGAAACGTGATGCTGTTACTCCTTGTTGAGATGGATGTTTGAAGGATGTGCTTCAAGGGTTCACAAACATTTTTAATATATTTGAGTTGGCTGGCTCAAAGAACCTAGTACAGCTATGTAAAATAAAACGGGTGGGATTGAAAGCTATGGTAAGAAGAGCCATCCTTATAGATCGTGTAACTGTGATAGCATCTTAGGATTTGAAAGAAAAATCCAGCTATTCTCCATCGGTGAAACTGCAACCAGCTCAAGGGCTGCCTAAATTAAGTAACTCAGACTGTATCATACATTATAAATACCCATTGGGTATAGGTTTAATAACTTCATTAAAGGTTTCTCAAGTCACAAAACCCCTGGTGGAAAAAATAAAAGTGATCGGTGTCCTTAACAGTAGCTGCCACCGTCGGCACACAGTAAGTGATGGAAAGCTTCATTTTGAAGTAAAAAGTAACTATGCTATCGGATGCAAAATTATTAATTGAAAGCCAGAAATTGAAAGCAAACTGCCAAATAAAAACCATTACAGAATGGTCTAAACTGAGTGTTACCTCAGGGAGCATGTGGTGTCTTCATGTTGCTCATTCTCAACAATAGCCTAGTGAGAAGTTGGTTTACATTCTGGCGAGGGCCACAGTGGAGTCAGGCGACCGGTCTTCACTTACCACAGTGACACATTGTCAAGCCTGACCCGCAAGCCCAGTGTTATTACAGGCACTAATCCACCACTCACAATCAGCTTCAAATCCAGGTCGCTCTCTCTACCATCCGGCAAAAGTGATGTACTGCTTCCAGTAGTTAAAACCATTCAGTTTAAATATGATGACCTGCGGAGCTGGAATAAGAGACAAGCCACTTGGTGGCCAACAGAAACACATTGGCCTCCATAGCTCCACCCCCACACATAAACCCACTCAACAAATTACGTAACGTATGACACACACACACACACATCAGATATCTGTGTTTTTCATCATGTGGTATGACGCTACCGGGTACATACGGTCTCTGTAGATTTAGCCTGCTGAGGGAACATAGTGCAAAATATTCTGACTCTGGTTTTGACGACTGTGGACATTAAATGGAGAGAACAGAGGTGTCAGTAACAGTGAAAGTCTTCCTGCACTGCTCCCAAGGCACACTCACAACCAGACCACAAACAGATGTTACGTATTTGAATGTGGCCTTCAGACAAACCCGCCATTGAGAGGGGCTCCTCTGACTCTTCCGGGAGTGCGATCGCTCGGTCACCTTACCCAGTGTGTGACGACAGCAGGCGTCTCAGGTAGACAGCTCTGTCTGGTGTGTAGGCTAAAAATAAATGACATTTAAAAAAAAAAAAAAAAGGAGCAGACCGGCGGTTTCGCATGTTTTAGCCCATTTGCGTTAAATCACGCATGCCTCACATTACTGTCAACCAGTTTCCAAAACATATCATAGTGGTTTAGATCACTGAGCGCGTTTTTCCTTCCTTCCAGGCAGCCATTGGTTTCCCTTCATGGCCATATGGTAGAAAAATCAACTTGCAGAGACTTGAAACCCCACTTGACAAATTCCATGACAGCGAACATGGCGTCCGCTATTATGTTTGTCAAAAATAATGGAATCATTGCATGGTGATGCAGTGCAGGCTTTTCAAACCACTTTATACTTACAGGGTGCACTGTGCCAACGGAATTCATATATTATTTGTAATAAAGTCATACTGTTTGATGAAGTCAACTTCAAGAGGTACCGCTCTTCATATGTTCCAGTCGGCATCGGCACCAGACACATTCTGGAGACGCAGAGATGGTTTTAATCTGCGGCAGATGTCTCCATTGTAAAACTGACAAAGCATAATCTCTCTCGTAGGACCTCTAAATTTGAATGGTTGAAATGTGGCCGCTTTTGTTTTCATAAGACGTTTTTGCATTTCAAACAGAAACTTGTTCTGTTGACCTATGACTCACCAAAGGATCTTTTTTTTGTATAAGGCAATGCCAAATCCAACGTGCAAAAATGTTAGCAAGCTCCAGGCTTGTGTAATGAAGGAGATACAATAGTGGGGATGTTCAGTGTAGATGATCGCTGCCTCCTTGATTACCCCTGAAATGTTTATGTGTGAGGGTCTCTTTGTTTCCCCCACAGGATCACCACAGAAAATATGAATCACTCAGTGAAATATGAACCTGGACGTACATGCAAAGACATTTAATTGATGTCCAGGGAAATTGCAACCTAGGCATTCCCCCATCCAGTACATTTTGTTCCTACTAAATAAACAGCAGCTCAGTCATTATCTGTTCCTCATTTTCACAAGAGAAAATCCAGTGAGCTAGTGGAACATTGCAGTCATGTTAGATCATCTAGACTTTTATGACTGCTTTAAATGTGCGAGTGATCAAATGTCTGCTTAAGTGTAATCAGCTCAGACACAGATCCTTACCACTGCACAAGTGTGTGAAAGCAGTGGCAATGTACAGTACGAGTCAAGCAAGGGTGATTTTGTGGTGTTACAGTTACATTTTTTTCTAGAAGTCCAGCGAAAACCCTCTTCAGACTCACAGGACATATAATCGGTGTCAGCTGATTTTAATGTTGATAATGATGTGAAACACACTCAATGCTATTTTATCCAACTTCACAATATGCAAATATGTCAGTGTGTATTTATCATTCTGGGGAGGTGGGGGTGTGAATTTCTTCAACCTGGTCAGCTCCCTTACTATTAAAAACTATTTTTTCCCCTTCGGTTTACTTTGACAATTTTTTTATTGAAATGACACAAGTGATTTGCAGACACAACTGTGTCATTATACTGAATCCATAGACCGCTTTTACTAAATGGCTCTCTCCCAGGGAAGAAGTCCCAATGAAAGAAGTTATGCATGACGTCTGCCCTGTGGGGCTGATTTATTTGGTACTCAAACCACAGTAAAAGCAAAAAAGCAAAAAAGCAAAAACTAAGGTTTTTATTCCCCTACTTCACCACGAGACTTAATTTGAGCTTTCTTTTATATTTGTAACACCATATTAAAAGTTGGATGGACCGTGGTCTCACCTGGACGATCTGCCGGGGCTGCACGGACAGCGTGGGGAAGTTTCCGCGGCCGTGGATCGGGACGCTCTCCCCCAGGATGGAGTCCAAACGCTGCACCTGATCCCAAGACAGCACGCTGGTCCGCCGACTCTGCGCCGACGCATCACCGGAGGACATGACGACCGGACTGAACGGGATGTTCGCGGAGTGTGTAGGGCTAGAATGTGACATGCTGCACGGCGCAATCCCTCAGAAGAGCCGGTGATAGTTGGGATAACTGTGGAAAACGCAGACAGCGGGTCGCTATGTCTCCTCTTTGGGGTTTCACAAACCTCCCAAATGCAGTAAAGTGATGGGAAAGTTTTGCTGAATACCGGACATCTCCAAAACAGAAACTTGCAGTCTCTCTCTCTCTCTCTCTGCCTCTCTGTCTGCACTGACTCTCTCCTCAGCGCTGCACTCACACCGGCCTATTTAGCGAGCTGGGATTAACAGGAGCCTCCCTATTGGCTGCACAGAGATGTATGAACGCCTCAACATACAGAAGACTACAATCAGCGCACACGCACCCACGCGCACATGCACGCGTTCACACACGCACACGCTTGTGTCCCATGCGTTAGATGAGAGGTCCAAGGAGTGTAATAAATGTGGTAATTACTAATTGAGTGACGCAGTTATCTTTTAACTGCATTTAAACACTTAATGCTCCCATATTGTGTCTCGGTTGCATGACCTGTTCTAGCTGTGTTTTGAGTATGTTGTCAGAAAGTATGTTTGAAAATACATGTATTTAGGCTAATCCACGTATACTATCAGCAGAAAAGAATTGTTAACAAATGATGAATTAAAAGCACTCTGGAAAAGGCATTAGTAATTTATGGGAATATGTATATATTATATATACACACTGTCATCATTAAATACCAGGAATTTTTCTGTAACATAAATATGTGTGATTTTAACGCTCACAACCTCAGTTAAGGTGCTTCTTTTGGATTGTTTGAGTGTGGCTCAATCAGATTGCCTCAAATGTTGCTAAATTATGTTTGTTGCATGAGAATATTTCCATTAAAGCACTGAGAAGCGCTCAGGCAAAAAAAAAAAACAAGCACAAATACAGAAATCTCTATGACCTATATAACCAAAACTCAGTCGGTTCAGCAAGTTCATTTGCATTCGTGCAACAAGGCCCTCTAGCAGTCAGGAGGCAGGTGACATATAGTCACAAAGGTCATGTAGGGAGGAGGTCAAAGCAGATAATTGGGTTAAAAATACAACAACAACATAGCGACGAGTTTTGTCATCATGACGATGGAGGTGCTCTAACCATAACAAAGTACTTATTTGAACCCAAAGCCTTGTTTTTCCCTACACCTATAAAGCCCTTTAGTCACATTATGAAAGGAATTTCTTTTTCAACAGTGTAACATGATGATGTTGGTAGACGGAGACCGTTGTCTCCTGCTGTTTGTTGACCATTGGCATGCTGATGTCGTTCTACGTGGCATGGACAAATGACGTATTTTGCCGTGTAAGTTTGAGGACTTGAAATTGTTTGATGGATGAAGTGACGATCTGAAAATGTGACCTGCTGGTCAAATTGGACGGTGGTCCGGAGTTCAACAAAACTCACAAAGATTCAGTTTAAAGGAAACTTGAATGTACGTACAAAACTGTCATGGAAATCCATCCAGCAAACAAAAAATGTCAGCCTAATGTTGGTGATAAACGATAAGTCAGATGCTCACCAAAGTCATTAAGAGTCATTCACTTGGGATCATGAATGTCTGCAATGCCATGGAGCAATGTTAGGACTGTGGCTGATGTGTCTGTCATCAGATTCTAAGGTACTGCATATTTCCATCCAACCAACCAGGTTATTATGAGAAAAGAAATCAGATGTTTGTCCACAATGACTTTCATCGACTAAAGCTATATTAGATTACAAAATCACAGGAGAGTTGGAAAGAGTCTTTGAAGGCCTAATTACTTTTAGGGAAGTCCATTTTTACGCTGTCTTGTTGATCTGGAGAGGAAAATTAATGAAAAAATGTGAGACTGAATCATGTGTCAGGTTGATCGTATGATGCCTTGTCATCATGCCTCACTGTTAAATTCCAATAAGCAGAATTTGTGTTTACTAATAGGGAACTGGAGGGTGTGGTACTGAAAAGAAGAGAAACTTGTACAACGTGTTCGAGGATTAGCATGTGTTATGTACAGAATGTTGTGTGTTCCTCAGCTCTTGCCGATTTCAAAATAATTTTAGTTTTCTATAGCCCCAGGGAGTGAACAAAAAGCTTTTAAGGTGCGCTGACAAATATGTCAGTCTTGATTCACAGTTACAGTTGAGGACTGTGTACATTCACCTAGTTTTTATCCATATGGAAGTTAAATCTTGTCCAAAACTTAGAAAACACTTGTGTTTAAAGTGGCAATCTATAAAAAATGTTGTGATATTCCTTCTTATTTCACATTTCTATTTTAGTGGATGAGTAGATTTTACCACACCCATTTTTTAAAAGTCATACATGTTCTTCCTATTGGTCTACGACAGTCCAAAAGGTATTAGTACACATGTGATGTCGTCAAGAATAAAGTGTGTAGCTGCTCCATAGACAATGAATTATGAAAGATAGATGGCACCCATGGGGATGTTCTAAGTATATATGGGGACATTTTCTGTTTCAGAACTGAGAACACAACAATAGAATAAAGCTTATTTGGGTGAAAAAAAGAAAACAACACAAGTAGTAAGTGGTTCTACTTTATAATAACCAATGGGGCATCCTAGAAACTTATCACAAATACATCACATGTTGGATTACATTTAATATCAAGTAAAAGTATTACATTTAAACATGAACAAAATCCTGTGTAAAATCAGATAATTGAAAAGGGACACATACACGGGACGGGGTACCCTTTACTTGGAATTCACACGACACACGATCAGGAGAGATCCAAACGTGCTTTACGAGGTGTAACGGCAGTAAAACTAACGAATGCTCCATTAGGGGTAAAGGCATTTTCTCTATGGCATCAAACAACAAACAGGTCTAGTTAGAACTATCGCAGCTCCACTTCAACCCCGGTGTTGAGTAGCTAATGCTGGAGGCTGATGCCTGCTCACCTTGCTAAGCCCTTTGAAGCACCAGAAGCACTGCTTCTGGTCCATCTCCAGGGGATAAGATGTGGCTTGTGTCGGGACTTCCACCCTGTTACCAAAAAAAAACACCTCCTGGGGTTGGATATTGAATCCACCTGTGGGGTTTACATTATTGCAACTCCCCAGCGACCGGCTTTGTTGGACTTTCTATCAGATTACAACCCTATTAAAATGGGATTAGTTTTATAGCGGTACGTGGAGCAATGTAAGCATTATTTTAGTGTTTTCAAAACCCGCTCTCTGTGATTGTTACCATCATCTAATACACAGATGTGTCTATGAGTTGTTGGTGTGCGTGAAGATAGTGTGTAAAGTATATGAATTGTAAGATTGTCAAATTTAAATCTAATGATATAACGATTTTACAGAATATCCCTTTGAACCTTTTTCTATGGTAACAGCCATAAATCATAGATCAACAGACAGAATGGATAAGCATATACTAGCTTTGTTAATATCTTGGTTAAAACAGGAAATGGGCAACATCAAATTTGCATTCTGATATAAAACCAGAAGCAGGTGATGAATCAAGTGTCAGAGTGGTTTTGGATGTTTTTGAACTACTAATAATCAACGTGTATCAGCAATTGTTTCCAGCTGGCCACTTTCTTACTCAGTAAACATTGTAAACATGAGTTATTGGTCCCAATCGCTAGTTTCAATTCATCTTCAATAAAGCATAATGTTCATTTAGTAAATAATGGTCCCATTTAGAGTCAAGCAGACCATAAAGCAGAGGACGTTTTAGGAAGTGGTTACCTTGTGATTGTCAGGTCATTACCGTGACATTGTCGGGTGCGGTGGTTGACCATTTCGTCTTACAAATTTAACCCTTTAACAGTTTGTTTTTAGTTCATGAAAGGTAATTGTAACATTTTGATCGCCGAACAATGTTTTATTCAGCGTCGGTTGTACTTAGCTCCACCCCCTTGTGTCACTTCTGGTTCCAAAAAAACAAGATGGCGATGGCCAAAATGACGAACTCGAGCCTTCAAATACAAAGTCCACGAACCAATGGGTGACATCAAAGTGTCACAGTGACTACGCTCACGCACACAGTCTATATTATGAATAAGTCTGTGGTAAGTATGCTGTTGTTTAGTGTAGATATGAAAGAATTTCAGACTCAGCTGCACTCGCCGCTTTTATCTGTGAGAGATTCCAAACCTTTGGTCAGTCCTGGTGATCCAGCCACATGGTTTAATGGTTTAAAGGCCACCAGTAAGACCCCCAGTTCAGCAGCAGAGCCGTATTCTCCATAGCTGTCCACTAATGTTTTTCATTAGCTACAACTTGCAGCTCAGGCCCATACACAAGCTTACCTGAGCTTTAGACCCCCCCCCAGCTCCTTCTCTCCTCAAGGAGAGAACAAAGGCCTTGTGATCTCATTACATGGCATACTGAAGATTGAGGACAGATGTGAGGCCGTTCATGCTCAGCCCAAAACTCTCTTTTACAGCCACATAAATTCATCAGATCCCATTCGTTTGATGTTAGTCGAGAGCAGTATACATCGCAGGATTGACAAAGTAAAGGTCTTTGTAGTCTTGCAGTGATAATCCAAGTATTTTGAAAGTATATTGGATAAAATCATTGCTACCACACCTAGATTACATCTTCTACAAGTCTGTGCAGAGAAAGAAAGTTGTCTCTGCTCAACAAACTAAGCCTGTTTTAAATCATTCTACCAATTAGGAAATGTTGCAACTAACACTTGTGTGCCATGACATGTAGTACACTTCCTTCAATGCAACTAGAATGCACCCATGTGTGCACTAAGTGCAATAAATCTAATCAACTGTGGAAAATTCATTAGCCATGAAAATACAGTTGTGATAAATGTGTTCAATCACAATCTGAGACGAGTGGATGTATTCATATTTGTGATTATACAGTTCCTTGTGTAATCACTACAATACACCTCTGTGTGGTTTAACATATGGAAAGTGACTTAATGGCATAGCAGGGTATTTCAGGGGTGGTCTTCCCTTATTAGGACTTGGATTTAGTACACTCTCACAAACCCCGTGAGCAGATAATATGGGCAATAGCGCCACACTTTACAGTAACAAAGCCAGCACATGGAAAAAAAACTGTGAAAAATGTAGAATAAAGACCTTGTAGCTGTAGCTTGGGGTACTTCCTAAAGATCCAAGCAAGTGGGGAAAAACGTTATTAATGTGTAATTAATACTAAATTCAATTCACTTTAAGTTAATTAACATTTGCTAACAACATGGGAAGTAGAATTCCTGATTTTTTTTTCCATTCAAATCAAAAGTTCAGACAAGTAACTCTGGCTAAAGTTTGGGTTAGGTTTGGGCAACGAAAACAACTATATTTATGGCTCGGCCGAAGCTATGTTTATGCTTAGACTTAACTAAAACAAGTGTGGCTAAGGTTAGGGAGAGGCTTTGGTTATGGTGAAACAACAAAACCTTCAGGTAATAATTAAAACTTGACTCACAATGTGTTCGAGGCAGAAGTCGTGAATTAAAGGCCAATGAATCTACCTCAACCACAACACCCTACTTTCTGTCCTGCTGTTTTAGTGTTGGACTGCTTCCTGTGTTTTCACCCGACTTCTAAACATTGTCCTTCGATGAAGGGAAACCGGACTTTCCTCATTTTGTGTGAGAATGAATTGTGATTTTTTGTAATTTTTCAGAAATTCTAATTTCGAAGTTCTTCATACTTTACTTTCCCACTCAGCTTGGCAGCGGTATGGCAACTTTGTGTTTTTCAAGCCACTATCTCCTAATAGTACTGTGAACTTTGTGTCTCGCAGTTGCTTTATTTTGACTTAAATGGAGTCAAAAATGGATAACCAGTGGAGAGCCCTTTGATCATATTGTCCCACTGGATTGTTTTTACTCACACAACACATCTCGCCTGTAAAGAAAAATCAATTAATTTGCTGAACAAGTCAAGCAGCTGCATGTGATTTCTCACCCCCGCTTCATTCAGCAGGGTTTCATGCTGGCGGACCCCACACAGCGTTGGAGGCTGAACAGTTGGTGGTGAGGACGCTGAGACAATGCCAGCCCACACTGCAAAACAACCCACAGTTTATACTAATTGTACCACAAAAAACCTGACGCGGTGATTCTGTCATCGTGTATGGGAGGACACGGCCATCTTAATGTGGAATAAAAGGGAAAGCAAGGTTATTGAGTAGCACCTGTATCTGGAACTCAAATTGAGAAAGCACCTTATTTCCTTTCTCATCTATTCATTAGCAGTCACGGGTTCTTCAACCAATACTCTTTCAACGTATCGGCATACAACGGTTTCTTATGATGTCTTACAAATAGTTATTCCTTTTCGTGCATTCTCCTATGAATGTTCAGGGAGTACTTAAGTACGGAAGTAATGCGACAAATAAATCAATATTTACCTCTGATTTCTCCTTGGTAAATGTCTGGTGTTTTATGATACACCCACCAACATCTAACCTCCACTCTATGCGCCTTTTGTCGCTCTTAATACTTACGTGGATCACATACAAATGAATGTGGTGGGATATATATACGAGTTACAGTGCATTACTTTTCTTAGGTATAGCCACGCACAGCATATAAGAACAGCCTGAATCTTTCCAGCTCCTCTCCAGTCAACACGTGGCCTTCAGGTGCTCCATCACAATTTCCATCTGCCAGCGGTCAGACAGCCTGCCTCTGGATATCAACCAGTGCAGAAAAATATGACAGCAAAAACCCAACACCTATGTTTTTGGAATCACAGATAAAAGGACAAACGTGTGCAAGTCAGCAGTGGATATGTGAACTGCTAATATGAATCTTCTCAAAGCAGTTGAATCTCTCCAGCGTCTGTGTTGATGCTTTGGACTCATTTTGAGGAAGGCAGCGCTGCTGGAGGAATTTCAGAATCGGATTAAACCTCTCTGAATCACACACTCTAGTCAATACATACAGTCAAATATAAAAAACAGAACTTGCGGAAGCATCTGCTAGAGGTGTTGACTAGAAGATGCACTAATCAGAGCTTTTATGCTTGAATGATATGAGCATAGTTTAAACACCTGACCAAACAGAAGGTGCAACTGACTCTGCTGGGGTTTGCACTCCGGTTGAAAAAATTAAGTGGAAAGTTGGCTGCTTACACAGACAGGAAGAGTCCTACTAACACCAAGCTACTTCACAACCATTTATCAACCGATTTATATCTACAAAACACTTTGATTTAATTTTTCAGAATTGTGATCATTGAGACATTGTGCTTGTGCTGTGTCCCAATGTTGCCATTATGAAAACAAGACTAAAGACCATTCGGGGCGGGATTGAAATATTCAATATTAAGAACTATGGCCTCAGACTTGAATGCGCTGACTGTGTCAAAATTACCAGGGAAACGATGCAATTGGATTAATTTGTCGTGGCAGACACAGGAATTTCCAGGTTCAACAGAAATACATTTTGATCAAAGTCTGCAGAGATAGAAAAAGTCAGGGTGGGGGATGGGTCAAACACGGGACTTTCACCCAGGAGAACGATTTCTGTGTCCCGTTTGAAAGGTGAATGTTGAGTTACTCTAAGCTATGTTGGCTGCGTAAGTAGTTACATTACAAACGTAGTTTCTTTGAACCAAAATATTTTCTTTCCTAAACCTAATTTTAACACATTTCGTGCCACCTCCATGTAATGCGCTGTCAAGAGGTCGTGGTCATTTCGCGACATTAATTTAACTGTGAGTCTAAGCTTCACTTTTAATTAGTTGCATCTGATTGAAATGAAAGATATGATAGATATGAAATCTGGCACGTCAGTTTATCACGTCACATTTTCCCATCCTATGCAATGTATTGCTTTCCAGTGAGCTGTGAGTGTTACTTTAAAGGATTTTTAAGGAATTATAAAGGATCAATGGAATCTGAAAGCCCTATATTTTGAGTTTTAAATACTTCCCATCAGCTTGAGAGGTGACTCTCAAACAATTTGCATACAACATGGCAGACCAGATGCATCTGTGTAATTTTACAGTATATCTGTCCGTTTTCTTCTACTTATTGGCGTTTCGGTGGCAGCTGGCTAAGTAGCTCCGACCGCCTGCTACTTATTCCAGATGTTGCTGAGGCCAGATGGGATGTATAACCCAGAAAGTGTGTTCTGGCTCAGCTTGGGGAACTCCTTCCAGATGGATGTGACGGAATAACTGCCTCTACAAGGAGGCATCCAGTTGGCATCCTCATGATCACATTTTTATACCACCTGGATTGGATACTTTCCACACGAAGGAGCATCCCTCCAGATGTCCAGGCTCTTCACCTTCATCCCAAAGGTGAACCTTGGCACCCTCTAATGGAAATGTATTTAATTCACAATCTCATTCTTCTTTGGCGCTCTATTGTTTCTTTGGTTATAAGAGCAGTGTTGCCAGATGGATCGGATTTCTTCCAAGTTGGGCAACGTTTGATTAAGCTGGCGATGCCCTCATTGTGCTATCACCTGTACCTAACAGCGGGGGGGGGGGGGTGGAGAGTGAGGAGTATGGCATGCAGTCAATGGCAGTATAAACAGGTAATAAAAGGTGTTTTTAGAAGGTGTGAGTTACCGCAACTACAAGATCTTAACTGGCCACCCAAAAAACAATGCAGTTTGCTGCAGAGGAGTGCAAGATCAGCCGATGACAAACACAGAGGTTCACACTCACTCGGTCGCAGATGCAAAGACTCAGTTGAGCTCTCGCTGAAGGCAGTAATGACGACATGATAAAGTTCTGGAACTGTTCCCATTCCTGCCTTTCATTTTGACTTTGACACTGCCTTTTGCAGAAGACCCATACTTCTAAATGAGAGTTAGTCATAGCGTCTGATGAGATATTATCGGGTGCCAAGAAAATGTTTAACCTGAAGCCTAAGGCGCAGACAAAGACCCCAATCATTAAGCAGAGAGGGGGGGATCTCCTTGGCAACAGCTGTGTTTTCATGACACAGTCATAGACAACAGACAAGGAAGGGGAGATCAGCGGTGTTAAGCGGCAGTTCCCCTATAAACTTGTACTTGTTCTTCCGAGGAACTCGTTAAAGATGGCAGACTCTTTTGGCCCGGAGCAATCTAATTTGTTTTAACATTCCTAAGAGCGTATTGCAACAGGGGAGCCCCGCTTGTAAAGATATCATACTGCTAATGTTCCGTGTGCAGTTTGGGCAACCCAGTTTCCAGACTCTTAACTTCTCTACAGTATGTTGATGTCACATTTTAGTCATAGGCTGATTAGACAAACAAAAGTCATAATACATGACTTCATATGAGGTCAATGTCTTTTTAAACTGCAAACATAGGGATACATCATGTAGGCCTAGTGTCTGTTTTAATAATGAGGGATTATAAACAGTATGGTTTACCCTGGAGCCTCTGTAATGGTTAGAGCACATTTTAGTGTCACAGGTTCTTGCCAGATTTTAGACGCAGACATTACCAGAGGATCTTTACAGGTCATTACAACGTGGTTTGTCGAGGACAAACCACATTGATCGACATTGTATATGTCCCAGTATTAGCAGAATGGCTAAATATTAACTGTTGTCCCTTAACCATAGAATTAAACATTAAGTGACCTTTCCATTTAAAGCTGCATTAACAGTTTTTTTAGGCAACATGGGAGTAGCATAACACGCTTTACACAACGTCTGTTATTACTAAATAATGTTAGCATACAGTTGCCTTTGTATATCTGGCAAAGATGCAACAACATTAGCATTTATTTGGAGTCCCTTTTTGGTCTCCACCAACTACTGAGAAAAATATCTGGCTCTTCCCTCTTCCGCAGCTAGCTGCTAACCGTGTCGTTTTGTCATTTAGTGCTGTTTAAGTAGCGCACAGTGGATTTATCTGAGTATTTGTTTTACTGAGTTTAATGGGGCTGGAAATGAGATTGATGATAGCGGTATGGATGAACCAAAACAGCAACAAGCTAAAAGAGAGTAAAGTCTCCAAAGAGCTGAGGTAATTCTCTGTGGGATCATCACTACAAGAGATAGCTTTCACGTTACAAATAGGCCTTGATCCGTGGTTTGTATAAAGATATTAATAAGTGCAGCTTTAAAGCAATGCAGAGAGGTTCCAGTAGCAGTTTGCACCACAGGAAAAGCATTCGTGATACAACAAAGGAAGTTTTAGGGAAGTTCAGAACAAAAGTTGTATAAGGAGACAAAATACAGTATAAGCTAACTAACAGCATATTTTCCGTCATTGACTCAATATGGACACAGTCTGTTGAGTGAAGCTAAAACATGTTCGTGTGAATATGAATAGCAGACAGTCAAGAAAAACCGCATGACAGCCAGGCAGCCTGACACAAAGTAAAGGTATTAGAGCTTGCTGTTCCTCATTCTTTCTTTTGATAGACTTAATATGCAAATTGTAAGGCATTACTTCTTTTTATTTGTAACTTTTTTTTTTTTTTTTCAGTTGCGGTTACACTGAACAAAAATGACAACAAAACATCCTTAATGACAGAATAAAAATAAAAACAGGCATTACTTTTTCAACAAACTTCATCTGTGTTGTCCAAAATGTGTCCACACATTAATGTACATTTCGGACGTTTAGGTTGTACGATTATCCACGCAGCAAAGCTGGTTAGGTTTCTTTACAAAACAAACATCATAGCCTCACAGAGAGGGCAACTATATATACGACAGGATACGGTGCTGCCACGAGGTCAATCATTACACTTTGGATTGTACATTTTTGGTCCATGAAGGTATTATACTTGTAAAACTTTGCAGGAGCCTAAACGGGGGATTTTTAAGTCTGTATTGCAATTCCAATTTAAAGTCTATTGGCTCAGCGGCCAGTGGGAGAAACACTAATGTGCATGTTCAGCGGGCGGCGCAACACAGAAATGAAACTGGAAGCTGGAAAACTTCTTGTTATTAATTTTGATATCCAATAACTATAATACATCCATGAGGACAAAAAGATATGCAAACACCATAATCCGAAGGAAAGCTCATTTTAGAAATGAAGTACCTTTCATCCAATGTGTGCTAACTGGACTGAACCCTGCAGAAGATGAGCAGGTATAAACTAGAGACCATTTTAGGATTAGATCACACCAGGATCAAACCCATCTACGAACTCGCCGTTTGATCTCAACTACACACCTGTTAAGTTTTGTGAATGCATCTTGCACGGTTGTGACGCTATCGTGTGGGCAAAATCTGTCCACAAGCAGACAGACAGACATATAAACACCCGGCAAAGTACTCAAAACTGCCTCCGAGGTAGCTCCCGCTAGGCGTCTCCAAGAGCACCTTTTGTAATAACACCACACACTGTCACAAAGTGAAAACAATATCAACCACACACTGTAGCGAGTCGTAAAAATAGGCAGATGAATGGATGTTTGTGATGTTTGGGATTTTGTCTTAACACCCTGAATCAGAAACTTTTCTTTTCTCAATGATCAACTTGTACCTTTACGTGATGGTCTGTTATTGTGTTAATGTTTTTAGTTGTTTTTCACAGGACAGATTTCTGGATTTGTGTTTTTGTCTTCTTACTGGTTTGAAGTGAACACGGTTCTGTTGGACAAAGATGATGTCATGGATTTCCGGGGACCAATCAGGATTGAGCAACACTACTATTAGACGTAGAATCTGATGACATCGATGATCCTTATATTATTGATAATTTTATTGTTATTTGTGCGTTTAATTTGCGTTTATTATTATTTTTTTATTTTTTACTACAGAAACCGGCCCACACAAATACTGAATTATCTGATTTAACACGGAGTAATCACAAAGAGCAAGAGGTAGACAAAGTGAAGCAAAGAGATTAGCGAAAAGGCTGCGTGAGAAGGGGAAAGTGCTAAAAATGCCTGTAACTCAATGTGTGCACAGTATTTAAGAAACTGGTTGATTGTGATTATCTGACAGCAGCTCCGTGTTTTTAGGTCATCACTGCCATCTAGTGGTCGACTGCAGAACTTCAGTGGCATAAAAACGAACTGAGGCAAGAATCAAACAAAAGATCAGCACACTATATTACAAGCTCTGCAATTTTAACTGTGCAATGTTTTGATCTAACAGACCTTTGTCAGATATGATCAAATCACCATCATGAAGCAGAGCAAGCAATATATACACGCAAACATTCATCAAT
>NW_022280044.1:5429140-5450483 GCF_004355925.1 Anarrhichthys ocellatus | reverse complement strand
TATATATATATATATAATTATATATAAAATCAAATACATTTGGAAAAACAATAATCCTAGAAACTACTGAATAGAAATATACACAGAAAAAGTAGAACAATTTTAAAAAAAGTAAGTAATGGTGATAAATGATTGGCCCCAAAAGAACATTTAAAGAGAACTTCAGGAATACAAGCAATTGGCCAACATTTGTATTAATACCTACATATTAGATACCATACATAAGCGATTGAGTGAAACAGTGAAAAACAACTGTATAGAAAAATACAACAAGTGAGACTGGAACTGGCCAACTGCTTGGCTGAACCTGCCTGTATTCCGAGTAATACACTACTTTTTTCTACTTTTGGTATTTTACAATGTAGTTTCATGATCATTTTTTCTTTTGCTAAACTGAACTTGCCTGTCTTCCCTTTATTCCCAAAAAAAAACGATGTTTTGAATAATATATTAATATTATGTACTATTTGTTCCTTACTTTTTCGATGTATATTATATAGTAGTTTATGGATAATTGTTTTTCCAGACATTTTATGTGACATGATATATATTTGACTTTTTATGTTATGTTTATGTTGATCTTGATGTTTCTGCTTCCTTTTCATCGAGGCTCTCCCTCATGTGGGAGCATCAGTTCAGCTCTGCTCTGATTGGGCCAACTTGAGAGTAGATTGACTCTCAATCATGCAGATCTCAATCACCTGAGTGCTCGTTGTGTTTGTGTCGGTACATTTCTTGCTCTGCTTTGTGAGGATCTGATAATGCCTGACGAAGATCTCTGTTAGATCTGATGTAACGGAGACATCAGAGTTGCTGGGAGCCTTTTAATACAGCGTGCAGATGTTTTGTTTGATTCTTGCCTCGGTTTGATCTTTTTGAATCAGCACCTGTTGACGTTTTTTGGATGTGCTTACCCCACACACACACACACACAAACTGAGCCTCTTTATTTCACTGAACTTTATTTTCCTTTTCCTTCACTTTGACGGCAGTATTGTCTTAAAAGACCTAACAATTTTCACAAATACAAGACGATGTTTTTCTCCTCAGAAATGCATTACTTGTATGTGTGACATCATGAATGTGTTTGGATGACTTTGGACAGAGAGGATACTGCACACGTGATGCTGCTCAGTGTTAACACTATTAATGTGTGTGTATGCGTGCCTACGTTTTAGTGCATGGGGATGATTGCTCGGATCATTGCATTTATGTGCAGCTATTGCAATCAGGTTGCAATGAGGATCAACATGATGTATGTCACGTGTAGAACTTGCATATTGAATACCTACCCCCAACACATTTCCACCCGAGAACAAATCACTGTTCACATTCTGAGAACAGTCGAAGCAAATAATTCTACTGAGGAGAAATGGGTATTGCCGTTGCAGATACAAAGTGTGAGCAGGACGTGGAAGCTTTAAATCGTTGAGTGATATTGATGCACAAGCAGGAGGTGGTGCAGCACACAGGCAATGAACAGTACGGCTTCAGTTCACGTACACAACTATGTTCAGGAGTCCAAATCACAGTTGTCCTACTAAAAAGTGGTAGAGGATCTCTCTGAGGTGTTTGAATGGATGTAAATAAACGAAATGGAAAATACATCTTTAGTCATTATCATGCAGTTGCATTCACTGCCATTGATACAGCAGTACAACAATCTGAACAGCAGTACAAACCGATACAACTAATACACACTGTGCTGCTGCATGTGCAAAGTTAAAGGGAAAATCCACACAAAATCAGAATTCAAGGTGCAGTTTTAAAACGGCTTTTAAACCAAGAAAGCTGTGATAATGACATCACATCACCATATTTGGGGATGTAAAATGTACTGAACTCAATGGACATCCCAGTCTCCAGAATGAAATGTTGCCATTGTCTGTTTTTAGTTACATGTTGAAGGTCGATATTCTGAACCACAAATACATTTCAAAAATATGTTTCATATTACTATATACTTGGTTAAGATTCGAAAAAAAGATCATGTTTTGTGTTAAAATAGTAACATATCAACGTAATGTAGCCACTGCCTTTCTTTCGTGACATTACGTAACAATGGTGAAGTTAACACATGGGATACCAACAGCAGTCTGCTGGGAGAAAGTCCTGTATCAGTTTGAAATACAATGCAGATGTTTGTTCCTGGTGACTGGGCTGCAATGAACTCATTCATCTTTGTTTGAGATATTACAGATGGGCAACAAAGAAACATTTGGATAAATGCCGGGAGAAACAAAAGCAGAGACTTGAATGTGAATTGAATCGTCCCTCCAGTCATTGGATCTCAACCCAACTGATCACCTATTGGAGATTTTGGAGCAAAGTGTTAAAGAGTGCTCTCCACTCAGGGCCGGGTTAACCTGCTAAAGGGACCCAGGGCAAAACTGATCTGTATGAGCATTAATGTATCACCCATCTGTGCATCCAAAACAGTTTGATTTGAAGGCAGGTCTTTCCAGTATGAGTGGCATAAATGTCCTCATAGCCTTGAAAAACGCTCTATGGTTGCTGTCAAGAGTCTCATGACCTGTTCAATTATTCACTGCCTATATGTCTCAAGATGACATCATCAGCACAGACTGTCTCTCTACTGTTCAAGTTCACACTATAAACTGAGCTGCACAAAGTTATAGAAATGACATAATTATGTCAATTCAACATTTGGAATGGATTTTCCCTTTAAGACCAAACAAAGCTTTTGTCCACCTGATACATCAAAGCCACTATTTCACAATATTTGATGGATCTGACATGCTGGTAAAATTCATGAGAATCATCAGAAAGGCATATGGCTCTAACAGTACACCAGTTACACCATCTTAAAATTACACATTTTCATTCTACACCAAATGCTAAGTTGATCCTTTACAGTCAGAATACATCCAATCTGCTCTAGTGTTCCTACTTCCACGACAAACTGAACGCACAAATACATATCTTAGTGATTGTCATCCTCATACACAATGACAAGACCCAGAGCCTTCAGCGAACCAACACATAATACATATACACAAACTCATACCACTTGTATCTGACTGTGTTACAGCATGCAAGCTTCAAACAATGTGTGCTTTCACTGGAGACAGCCGTTGTTTCAGTCAGTGCAAAGAGGCGAAGCTGGCACCTTCGTGGCCCCTGCGTTTGGAGCTTGGGCCTGTGTCCGGACACGTAGGGGAAACGGGGACTTCAAAAGAAGGGTTGGGAATATGCAAAGCCTCTCGTTTGCTTTTCTTTGGCCGAGTCTTGGCGTGGCGTGGTGGAGAGTTATCGCCTTGGGAGCTAGCAGTGTGGCGGGCCCCACAGCTCGTGGGGAGCTCCGGTGAAGGGTCAGAGTTCACCGCCGGGCCGCTGTCTGGGCAGGTATGAGCTGAGGGAGGTTTCCCCTGAGGACACGAGGTGGACAGGAGCGGAGGGATCGTGGCCGACTCCAGCAGACCTTTAGTTCCCTGTGTGCACTGGAGAGGCACGAGAAAGAGGAAGGGAAGAACAAAAAGACAAGAATTGATGAGACGAGTCAGTGAAGTAATCAGGGGGAACAGCAGGGCGTTAAAACAATGAACGCATCAACAGTTGCGCGAGACGAATCACAGGCAAGTTGGGAGTGCAAGCAGGCAACACGAGTGGTCCGAAGCAGGAGTTTGCAAATGTTTCATGCTATAGATCTGCACGTGGCTGCACATTGGACCTGGCGAATCCTATTTGATGGATGTTTAGCCCAAGGAACATTGTCCAGCAAGATAGAATGTGGTACAAAATTGTTGAAAAGATGACTCCAGCAAGTTAGTATTGCACTTTGATGAAGTGTGGGGCTCTGATTTGAACTGCACTGTTTATGTTGTTCGAGCCACCTGCCTCATATGCACCCAGTATGTAACTAAAGCTCTCTGTTCACAAGACAAGACTCCAGAGCTGGATTTATTCCTGCTGTAGGTTGATGTCACCTTTACAATGCTATAATGTGTTGTATATGAACACGGTGCCTCATGCTTTATATTCCTCACAGCAACTTTGTTTACATTCTTTCATTTACATTTGGAATTAGAGCGACTGTGATCTGCACACATAGAGCTTAATAATGTAATTAAAATTAAAAGGCCACAAAAGACACATAAATAGGATTCAATAGAATCTAAACAAAGTAAAACAGAAGATTATAATGAACTAAAATGAAATAAAACAGTGCAGCGACAGTGCAAGATATGAATAAATAGTCCAAAGTTTAAGTTAATAAAATACAGCAGCAACCAGAAAAGTCTTACGGTCTAATTCAAATGAACTGAGAGTAATGGTATCGCTTCTGGCCACTTGATGAATTCAAGTCAGCTATTTGTTGTCCTTTTCGCTTTATAAATGCTCCTTCATGTTCACTAGCTAGTGGCTAATTTTGTCTTACTGCTGTTTGGTGCTGGAGTGACAGTGTAGAATGGGTTTATCAGAGCTCTTTCACTGAAAACATCTGCCTTCTTCTGCTGCTGGAGACAACGCCGATATGAGAGCAGCAAGTAAAACAGTGAAGTTGTGGACCATAAAACCAAAACAGTGAGCCAAAAGTAACTAAAACACTTAAAGCTTTAATGCAAAGTGTGAATAATGGATAACCTTCAAGAGCATAAAGCCTTGGGGTTCATTTGTTATTCAAAACTAAAAACTGCCAGTTCACTATTCCCTGTGTAAAACATTTAAACTGCAGGTCAATCCATCCTCAAAGATGAGGAAACATTTGAACAACTCTCGTTTGTTTCCCTATATGGAGCTGCTCGCCCTTAACTTAAAACAATCATGTATCCATCGGATATTATAAGTACCGGTTTATCCCCCACATTTCATTGTACTAATCGGTTTTCTTCCATGACATCTTTCATGCACCTCTGAATGAGCTTCCTCCTGCAGCTAATATATCATTTTCATCTCCAAACTAAAGTAAAAAAGCAATACTAAAAACTTGCTTCAGCATGGCTTAGTTTTCCTCTCCAATCACGGCTCGAATGCTATAAAAAAAAGTCTTTATACCTTGACAGAATCAATTGAAAGTGTTAAATGATGCACTCTGAAATGTATTCAACATGGCAGCATATGGATGAAGCCATGCAGGAGTACAGCAGCGAGCAAACAGGACATGCAGACAGAGTGGTGGGCACAGGAGACTCTGCACTCGCTTTCCCTTTCTTTAAACAGGCTTACCAAGCTCAAGCATCACTTTTCCTGCACTAATGGTGGCTAATCAGCCCACGCAGAACACCGCAAAGTCCAGACATTTCACGTCCTTGTGTTGGTGGTGGGATACAGAGACAGACACAGAACAGCAAGTTAGGACCGATTGAATAGACACACAAACACTACGTGTGTTAGGAGCTTTTCTTCCCTCGGGAAATTCCTTCTGTACTCCAAATGTGCAAATTGGGAGGGTGGACAAACCGTACAATGAAAAATGAGTGACACAGATGATGAAATGCATGGACAAAAATGCATGTTTTTATTAATTTACATTTCAGATACTGACAATATAGAAATATGTATTAAAAGAAGATGGACAACTCAAACATGTAATACAAGCATGAAGGGAAACAATGTTGATCGGCTCGATGCGTGACAAATATGACTTAACATGAGACAGTAGAAAGTGAACAAACACAGAATACAAACGGGGAACGTTCTTCACAGCTTCACCGACGTATCAACTGAATTCAAAAGGCCTGTTTTACACACTCGCCAACAAAATGAATTTCGTTACTCTGGCGTAAACAAAAAGCCAAACAGCAGCTACTTTACCACTTGATATGAGTTCTGTGGCTCAGAGTGCAACTCTACCTGAACCACAGTTAACGTATTGTAAACAAAGGTTGCTGTACAACTCTCCAGGCATCCTTTAATATCCCTTACTCTCAGAGAGAGCAACGAGAGAGGACGAGCTGGAAACAGCATCCGAGTCTTCACTTCTTACACCTCCTGCTCTCCTCTCTCATAAAACACCCTGAGTCGACGAACACTGAGGTGTAGCTCGTGATGGAAAAAAGTGACAACAGTAGATGACATGAAACTACATATAGTGAAAAATGTCCGTAAACCTGATTTGTTCATTTCCATGATGTAAACAAGACTGAGCTGTGCAGAAGCATGAACTTCCCGGAGCAGCTGTCGTAACTCATCCGACTAACGAGGACAACAGTCAACCGCATTTCACAAAATCACAACTTAAAAGAATACCTCACATTTTTATGAAACAGGCTTATTTGCCCAGTGGCGCCGCTGTTAATAGTTAATAGGCTAGCTTTAACAGAAAGACACCAGGTTGATATTGATCTCACATTCTGAAAATAAAGCTAATTTGATTTTAAAAAATGATTCCTTCTAACCTGCTTTTCAACTTGATTAAAATGAATTGAAATTGTGCAAGTTAACTTATTTTAAAAGGTCTTGTTTGCACCGAGAAAAGTAAATACCAAAGCTCTGTCTTTAGTGCAAATAGAGAATATGTGGGGATTATCCCATACACAACAGTCAACAACAGGCAGCAGACGGATGCTGGGTTGGAGCTACGGTCGGCAACAAGGCTTCAAGTCAGGCAGAGGAAGAGTTTTGGTGGGAGTAGGGGGGTGCAGGCACAGGAGAGGGGGATCTCTGCAAGCCAAAAGCCAGCTGGGAAGATCCTCCTACCACGTTTTTAGTGGCCAGAGTGGGCAGCTCAATGTCCACACCCGCTGTCTGGACAGATTCATCCGCGGGCAGGAAACCTCGTCTGTCGATCAAGCTGAAAAGAAAAAAACAGAAACAATTATCTATCGATTCATTTTAAGCTTTACCAATTGAGGAAATTCTCTGTCAATTGAAATAATTCTCTGTCATGTACATTTTAAAACAGGGTCTCGTACTACACAATCAAATGTAAAGTGAAAGGAAAAATAAATAATTAAATCAATTGAGAGAAAAAAATTTAACAAAACCAAATGTGTGTCTAACCTGGGTGGCATGGGTCCACAGAGCACAGAGCAGCAGTTGATGAAGATGTTTTTATGACTGTATGGGTTGGTGACATCTTCTCCACTCTTCCCTGACCAGGAGCCTTTAATCTGGAACAGACAGGATATAAATGCGATATTAGTGAAATATCAATGTAATTAAATCAACTTCTCATTTACAAATATTCCCGAATTATCTTAACACTGTACCACAGGACACCAAAGTTACTATACTGTAATTGCAGTGCAACAAATTCAACTCCAGGCAGAACTCACATCTTCATTCGTGGTCAGGTTGGAAGCAACCAGGTATGTATGGAAGCCCGAGAGGCCCAAGATGGACCAGACTGAGAAGAAACATATCACCAGTTCCACTGCAGTGAAAGGTCGAGTCAAGGAGAGCATCAGTATTTTGGAAATAAATAAAACTCTGAAACACATTTGTGATTAAAGGATATCTGCCTGGACTCTCTTGCAGAGCAAACACCAGACCTTTTCCACCTTGAGCCCCTGAAAGAGAGGAAACAATAACACGGGCTCAACGTGTGTTTCTAAGGCCATTAAAGAGGAAAATGTGTGCAGTAGCCAAAACCAACAGATCACGACAAATCTGAAAACTAAAGAGCATTCTGTGTATTTTTCTTATCTGGCACCTAACCTGCTCTGATGTGGTAAACCCCGCCCGCCTGGCAGTCCAAGTGAGACAAAACAAACACTTACAGTTACTGGCAGGTGCTGTTTGAGAGCCAGGTGTGTTAGCAGTCACTATCAGTAACATCCTGACTGTTTTTCAACCATAAAAAAAAAAAAAAAAAGAAACCACCCGTGAACCAGAGCAAAAACACATACTCAGTGCTAGATGTGTGGTCACGCAGCCGAATATGAACGCCGTCAGGAAGGAGAGCGACACGATGAAGGTGTAGAAGAAACGGTAGTTGCGTTTTCCCACACAGTTCCCCACCCAGGGGCAATGGTGGTCGAATCGCTCTGAATGAGAAACGCACCAAAACAAGGATTCAGCACTGACATTTTGAAAAGTACGCCAATATGTCAATCAAGTCGGTCCAGCATGAACTGGAGTATTGGGATCGTGTTCACTGAGACCCTACGAGGCCTCCATTCATTATTCATCATGTGGAAATGTCAGAGCGCTGGTGTGTGTGTGTGTGTCCACAGCTCACCCACACAGTTGTCACACAGGCTACAGTGGGAGGTGCGCGGAGGCCGGAACATCTTGCAGGTGAAGCAGTACTTGAGCTTCACCACCTGCTGGTTGATGATGATTTCCTTGGTGCGCGGTGGAGGCCGATAGCTGGTGTTGCCAGTGTTGTCTGCAGAGAGGAACAACAAGATAAAATACATCAGACCTAAAACACCAACTGCTACCCAACCACGGCCAACACACACACACACACACACACACACACACACACACACACACACACAAAAGGTTTCTCCTTATGCTGCCCAATCGGACTTCTTCTAAGGACTGCATTGGCGTGGACAGTTAGTTTAGTTCAACTCTTTGAGGAGCAGGGTGAGACACACTCACTTCCAGGTGTGACCTTTTAATGTGTCAAAGGATACTTCATCATTAAATTGAACTGGCAAAAGAATGACTGCTGTTAATGAGACATTGCCTTGTGTTTTCTTTCGATATTAGTCAAAAGCAATTAAGGCAATCGTTGAGCGCTGACCCCCACTTATGACTTGAGTCGGTCCTTACCGATCTGTTTTTCGATGTCTGCCGCCTCATCTGGTGTCGCTCTGGGCAGGATGCCCGGGTCGGTGAGGCTGGTCTGGAGCAAAGTGATGACCACAAACACAAAGAGGCCTCCTCCAATAACAGGTATGCAGCTGGTCAGGTGTTTGACCAGGAAGGGACAGCTGTGATACAGAGACAGGTGGAGAGAGGGTGAACTACAATACATAGGGACCAAATCAAAAGGCTGGAGACGAAGCTCCACGTCGTATAACTTGGCCTGCTTTTTTTCATCCACCAGGGGATCTAGTTTTAATTAACATTCAGTGTCTTTAATCACCATCTGACATCCATGGAGACGGAACACACTTTTCACTACACTGCATAGAAATAATTCCCTATCATAGTACATATTGGTCTTATTAACAACTGAAAAGATTAATTAAAATGTTTGTGTATAACCGAAATAGAGGATTTTAAGGCCAAACAGGAATGTAAAATATTACCAGACGACATAATGAAATCGGACCTTTTTTTGGTATTTTTGGTTTTTTGGTTGGTAAATAAATTGCTCCCGTCAAACATTAATAAGGACATTTTATGAATCTACGGTTCGGCGCTGATCTAACACATCAGACGGGAGTCAATGCAGTAAAATGTTAATTGTAAAGAGCGAGTTTGCATCGTTGTGGAAGCTAATATGCATTGATGTTCCAGACTCACAGGTGATACGTGACAGAACCGTGAAACACAATATTAAAACATGAACTCACTCGAATATAAAGAATAATCCACTTGTGATGAGAATAAGGCCCAGGGTGAGGGGCAGGACCCCACTCTGACGGGCCACTATGATCCGTCCATCGCAGTAGAAACGATTCTTTCCCGGGAAAACCTGCCACTTTCTCCTCGGTCTTCTCTTCGGCTCCTCTGTCTTGTCACTGTCGTGTCCGAGATGAGGGGTCGGGGTCGGGGTCGGCGTCGGAAGTGCCCGAGGGTCGATTTGTTGATACTCGCAGTTTTTCATGGTTTACACTGAAGTTTTGCGGCTCTGTCCCAATTCGGAGAACCGGGGCATTTGTCCAACGGTCGACAACATCACCGACGCCTGTGCATGAAGCAGCTGAATGGAGCAACATCAGTACACCCAAAATACAGTCACCGTGGCTAGCTCGTTAGCTTGCTCGTCTTGCACATAATAGCAAAACCCTTTTGGGTAATCTCCAGAGGTCCTGCATGCATGAATCAAGAGGAGCACTAGAACTTCCCTAATATTTTATATTCTCCTACAAAAGAGTCCCGAAACATTACTGAAAAGTATTGGTTTTAGCTACGCTGTCATGAAACGAGTCGTCCGGTCAAACCAGCTGTTGTCAAACTTAACAACAAAGAAAAGGTTTTATTTCCGGTTGATATTCTTTCAAAATAAACTGCCTACATATTTCTGAGATGTAGGCAGATATAATGAAACCTGGGTATATAAGTCATTGTATGTCTTCATTACAAGACATCATTAAATAATTTCAGACAATTTATAGCCAATTTCTTATTAATATTTACGCATTACATTAATGACATTCATAGAGTAGCCACATAAAGCATCAAATACTTCTTGCACTTAAATTATGATATTTCTCTCTCCATAAATATCCGTCCAAAGTAATATCCGGTAAATCAACGGCCACTGTGGGTGACTTGACGTAGTCGCAAAGCTATGGAGCTATCAACAAGGTAACAGGGGTGTTATGGCGAGTTCTGCCTGCATGCCAAGATTACTGTGGTCAAACCGGCCTCCACTTCAAAAAACACAGTCAAGCCAGCCCGCACGTTGTTTTGCGGTACGCATATGTACAAGGCATTACGGTAGTAGCGTGTAAGAACTGACTTCAAAATAAGAGCAAAGTTCTGGTGAACGTGATAAGACAAAGTCACATTCATTCAATAAGTCTGTAAATCATAGATTAATTAATTAATACATTACAAACATAAATAATACATACATACATACATCAATAAAACTAAATTAATGAATGAAAAAGTATACATTTTATAAATGAAAACTTTAAAACAATATTAATTACTGCATGCAAACTGTTTTTCAAGGAAAAATGTAATTCCAATTGTGTTTATTCAAATATATCAATAAAGACTACATTTAGAAAGAACAGTATGACTTATAATGACTACACTATATCAAATTCAGAAACTTCAAGGTTACACTAAGTGACCAATTTACCTCAAATTTTAGATTCAAATTAAAAGGAAATTGTCCACAGTTCAAAACTAATTTCATATCAGATTAATAGTAAAACACCTCAGTGTCAATTATGGATAATCAGAACATTTTGATGAAGTATTTCAAAATGAAAGCCCTTCAAAATATCATGCATGTGCCAACTTCCTTATAATTTCAGATTAACTTTTAAAATAAATGGTCTATTGTTACATAATAGTTTCGCCTTAGATTAATAGTACACTACCTCAAGGTGCCGCTCAGACGGGAACCAGCACATTATGATGTAGCGTTTCAAAATGAAAGCCCTTCAAAATCTCATTCATGAGACAATTTGTCTAATTTAAGATGAGATTTTAAATATAAAATATATATATTAAATAATAATAAAAATGCACAATATATACAATGAAATAGAATAATTAAAGTTCACTATCTAAACAATAGTGCAAAGATTTAACCAAACAAAACAAACAAACAACAGTAACGGTGTTATAGTAAAGTAAAGTGACAAGACATCATTAAATAATTTCAGCCAATTTAGTGTTTAGAGTGAGTTTTTTTATTTTTTGAGGGGGGGTAGTGAAATCGTGAAATGTAAATGATTGTGTCAAATTTTCGTAATTATACGTTAAAATAAATGTTTTATCATAAGCTGTGATCATTGTTATAAATGAGTCATGAAAACCTTCATAATATAGTAGTATGTCATAAAAACTGTCATGGTTTAGTAGACTACTTTCAATGTCAGTGTACCTGTTGTTTTTGGCAGGCAGTCAGAATATTGAGTAACACCGGAAACCATGTCAAAATAAAAGTTTCTAAATGTTGACTTTTAGTTTTTGAGCGTGTGTGTGCGTGAGCAAATGTAAAAAAATATATAATGTCGCCTTCTCTGCTAATTTCTACGTGATTAAAATACTTTGATACCGTGTTGCCTTTGTGTATACGTAAAATACATTATGAAATCACAGTGGCAATTTTACTTGCGTTTTATTTCTGAAGTCATAACCGGAAGTCCAACCTCCTGTTCGAGCTACCTGGTGCTTTTCCTCCACCTTGACGCTCAGGTACGGGGAGCAGGTAGAAAACTCGCCTGAAAGTGACATATTTTGAGCAGAGTCGATATACAGGACGTTCAAAAACGAATTTAACACAGAAATGTTTAATGTGAGGTGGCGAAGACAACAAGTAATTCGGAAGTCAGTTGTGCGGACGCACCGTGTAAACTGTGAGTACAGGCTCATGTTTAGTGAGTAAGTCCTCTAATGGAGGAAAGAGTCCAGATGACAAGTCGCCATGGAAGTGAAAACAATGTATAATGTTACATGAAAGTGGCTAAACGTGTGTTCAATCTGTAACGTGTAATTAATGGTAAATGAGTGTAAAACTAACGTGGGAAAAAGCCGCTACATATTATTTTCATTTTAGTTGTTTGTTTATTAGCTTTCGGCTAATAACTACATGGTATCGCTGCTGTAAACATTCGTTCAACAGATGCATGGTTACTCTAATAAGTGTTTTAACATAGGTTTGCTGCAATCGTGGCTGTCTTCAAGCAAGCAAAGGTGGCATTAGCTTCCAACATTTTCAAATTGAATTTGGTGTAATTGTGTTGATTCAGTGTCACTGTGTAAACACGGGAGATGGGTTTGCACTAAGCAGTGGATATATGGAGTGATTCTGAACCTTTTTCACATAATATTTTATATTTTGTCTTCATTTAACAGTTGCAATGTAACAGCTTAGTTTCATTTTTAGAAATCCCCCTGACATCATGCAGTGACTAGGTAGTTTACTGTGACTGCGTGCTCACACATCACCCAGAGAACCAGTTGGGTCACTTTATTTGACACTTGGGGATAGTAGTTTCACGTTTGTTTTAAAGAGAGATGCCCTAACTTGTTTGATGATGCAATCCCCCCCCCCAAGCTGTCACAGCATGAAGTTACACCTATATTGACCTCATTTTCTCTCATGCTCGTACAGATTCTGGGGGCAGTAAGTCATGTCCGTTGGCAGTTTGAGGCACAGCTCGGGGCCCGGCAGCTACAGGCATGGAACCAGCCGGAGCAGCAGCCAGAGGTCGTCCTACGAGGAGCGCTGTGTCGACCCAGTGGAAGACAGGCTTCCCAACCCGGAGCCAAAGTTAGCCCACAAAGCTCACCTGAAGGATGCTAACAGAAAGGAGTCTGAGACCATTGGCTTCATTCCTGGCTCAGCTGACCCGTCCTCTGCGACACAAACGTGCAATCCTTGCTCTCCTCAGAGGAGCTGTAGGAGCTTTGTGTGCAGCGTGCTCACCTGCGGATTGTACCGGGTCTGCCAGCGTTCCGTCTTCGCTCCGTGCCTGGCGCCGAACGAGAGCTCCCCAGACGAACCGGAGAAGGTGAGCCTCCGATCTGTGAACCCGGAAGGCGACAAAGAGGAGGACGGCACAGACTGGCTAGGCGACGTCCGCATCGCTGGAGTCAAAGTCGACACTACGAGAGAGTACTTGGATGTTGTAACTAAATCTCCATCGTATGTGCCTCCGCCCGGTGGTCAAACACAGCCCAGCCACCCGTCTCTGCATGAGTCCATGAGGTTCGACGGCTGGGAAGATGGCGAGGAGGACGTGGACTCCCTGATTGCAAAGAAGCTGCTGGAGCTCTACTCTGAGTATCAGATCGAAGAGTTGGCCAGGTGCACCACGGACTCTGTGTTCCTGAAGAAGAGCAAGGCCATCAACCAGCTCATCAACTCGCTGGCCGAGGAGCACAATATGGGCGAGCAGGAGGCGGAGTGTCGGCTGGTGCGCGGCATCATTCGCATCAGCACTCGGAAGAGCAGCAAGAGGAGGCCACACGTCTCCCGGGTGGAGAGGACGCTGTCGGACAGCGGGAACGAGACGATGAGGGAGAGCGATTCCTTCTCCTTCAGCAACAACAGTGAGTTCTAGTTTTTCACGTCATACGTCCACAAATATCAGCTTCTAAAAACGCCATATATATGCTTTTCTGCCATCAAGTAACCATCCCTCTCTTTTACTCTTGTGTGCTCAAGATGATTACAAATCAAATCCAAACATCCAAATATCTGAACTGACTTCCTCTGACAAGTGTGCCAGAGAGATGTGGAGGACCAATGGAGGTGATTATTATGTTATTACTCACACAGTATACTGTTATATTCACATACAGTTTTTAATGAAAATTGGATGAATAGTGTGTCATTCACTTATTTTGTTTACAGTAGTTTGATTAGTGGCTTTGAATAATGGGCATGTTTTTGTTTTGCATAACTTGGCTGTTATAACAAGGGAAGTCCGTCACGCATGTATGCCAACAGTGGCTGCTCTCACAGTACTTATCCAGCAGCATGAGCCTGAGTTTGTTTTTTAATCAGAAGTAGCTCAACACCTGTTTGACTTCCTGATAGATTCTGTTCCGACTTTTAGCATCCACTTTCTGTTTCAGATGAGACGAGTCTGGATTTAAAGGGTGCTAATTATTTGGATGCATCCTGATCTCTAGATTGGATTTAGATTTAGATTTCTCATCTTTAATACATTCATTTCAGCTTTTTGTAAACTTTCTGACCTAAAATGAAGGTTTAAATCAGTGGTTCTCAAACTTTTTCTGTCATGAATTAAAATGCACTGCCCAAAGCTGTCAGAGGTTTGAGACACACGAAACACAATTCTCCCTTAAAGTTGAGAGAAAGATCGGCTTCTTCATACTGGACTCAGTCTAAAAAGCACCCGTAATTTTTAATCAAATAATCAACCCCCCCCCCCCCCCAGGTTGACTTGACCTCTGTGTCCTTATTGTTGGCCCTGCAGGTGTTTGACTTCTGGTGTCATTTTACAGTTGGCTTTTGTGCGATTACATCTGACTACTCAATCACATTTCCTACTACACAACAAGTTTTAATGTGCCGTTGTAGAAAATAGAAATATGGCCTATAAAAGTGATGTTTACTATTCATTTAAAAGTGTGTATGGTGCAGTTCAACTCTTTGATTTTGGAGATGTTCTCCCTTTAATCTGTTGAGGACAGTGAGTCAACACCAATTACCTCCACAGAAATGCCCGAAAAATGATTTTAGGTCTTGATCTTCTACCATGTAGACCGTTTTGAGATTTGTTAATGTTTGGGACGTCCGCCAATATCGAGTACAGAAAACAACCCAAACAACAAACCAATGGCAAACTAAAAACGTAAATCATTTTACTCGGGGAATTCACTGAACTCTCTTAACTGCACAAGCTTGTTGGTAACGGCTTGTTTTCAACTTGCTCGTGCGACATTTTATCAGAGTTGCAATGTGCTGTGAAAATAAAGAGGGAAGAGTTCGATGGGACGTTGGATACCAAAGCAAAGTGATTTTTGTTACACTGTTAGGTGCAATGTAAGACGATCACCTGGACCGCAGTCTGCAGAAAGATGGGACTTCATTTCATTGGTATTAAGATTCTTAAAGATGCCTCGTGGAGTTTTCTTGCAAACAAACAAGGTTTCTGTTTGTCTTCTGTGTTAATCATTTAATTGCACGTTGTGTATTGTTGAAGTCTAACAATGTGACGAATGCATGCACTTCCTCATAAAACATTTGCATTTCAAAATATTGATCGGGTCTGCTTATTAGAACATAGTCACTATAACAGATAATATAAGTTACATCTTCCCTTTACGTGAGCTGCTAAACACTCCTAATATTATATTCACATTAAACCCCCAACTCAGCATCCTCGCCCTCAATGGACGAACGCCAACCTTTTGGCCGTCTTTGCAGATTAAGACAAATAAATCCAAATCATTATAATGAAATATGATCGTGTCTTTTTTTAATTTTTTATAGGTCATACTTCCAGATCTCCATCAGCCTACTCGCCTTCTCACACAGGGACTAATTCTTCCGGTGTGCCACTCATTCGCACCTCTGTGAGAACATGATTCCTGCTCAACAATGAGCCGTCTATGCTTGAATTATTCTGTCCCGCTGTGTCCACAGGTTCTCACGTGGGACGTTGAAAGGCGACGCTATACCTGCACGGGAGTCTCTGGCTGAGCCAAGCTCTCTTGTAGGGGCTTTGCTGTGGGGAGGAGAAAATGTGAATATTCACATTGTCTGAAGGAATTCAGTGAACTCAGGGCTGTCTGTGTGTAGGATGAATATCATGTGCATGTTTGAAGGATTGCTTGATTGAGAGCGTGTCCTGCAGCAGCTCTTTGTGGCTCTTGTTGTATCCCGTTTGTCCTTGAAGGAGACGCATTTTGGCTGTTCAGATTATTCTGCTGTTGTTAAGCAAAGGATTTAATTCTGTAAGTTATATATATATATATATTATTTTTTGCACATTTCATCATCTTGTAATTATCTTAATTTTAAACTAATTTGTGTGATTTTTTTTTTTTTTTTTTTTTTTTAAACTATTCAATGCTTTTAATCTAGTGGTTGTGTATCTCATATTTACAGTGATTCCAGATGAATGATCAGAAATTATGTTCTGGGAGTTTTCATAATTTGCCATATTTCATATTGATGTAAGAAGGTATTGTGTGGCAAACAGTGTGCATGAAGACAATGTTCAACATTATGGCTTAAATCTTCTCATTCTAATATTGGGTGGAGTTTTTGTAGTGTGCCTCGTTGTACAGTAGTAATAAGAATGGAAAAGGAACACTTTTTTGGGGGGAAATGAGCTTCTTTGCTAAGAGAGAGTTACAAGCTACAGCTTAGCTTGAAACAAGGGGAAACAGCTAGCCTGAAGGTAACAGAAATACAGCAGAAGTATAAAACCGTCAAGATGTGTTTTTTTCTTATGCAGCAGACTATTCCTTGGATACAATTTGACATTATTACAGTTTTGCGTTCTGTATATATTAGAGATTATACACAACACGTTAATGAATTGCCTTCAAAGGCGCTGACAGGAGTATTTTGTCATCTTTGGACTGAGCCGGGCTAGCTGTTTTCCACGGTTTCAGTCTTAATGCTAAGCTAAGCTAACCGGCTAGGCGGTGGCTTCATATTCACCGTAGAGATATGAAAGTGGTATCCTCTTGCCAAGAAAATAATATTAGTTTTTTCCCCAGAATATAGATTGTGAAAATGTTTCTTTCTGTTGTGAGGTTTATGACGTTCGTAGAGTGTGGAGCCTGTTTGTCTTTCTTCAACGCAGATTATTATTATTAGTGTAATAACATGAACTCGGTGTTAACTGCAGCTAGTCTAATATCATGTTGACCTATAATGACATCGTTCTGACTCAAGGGGCGCGTGTCTGCTTTTACTACCGCAGCCATGCCTGCTGTGTTTGCTCCTGGGTTCTGATGGGAATTTGGCCAGCTGACTCAGTGGAATGCTTCTTATCAGCATTAAGCTTATGGACTCCTTTTGTAATACCTTCAGTTATCACACATGGGCATTTTGTTTTCATTCGCACACTAGATTTTCTCAGAAGGTTTCCTCTCACCAAGGTGTTGCACTTTGTGTTTTCTGCCATTGATGTGTTGGCAGGTTCTTATATTGACACTAACTCGTCTTTTAACTGATTTCTTGTTGTAAAAACAATAAAGCAAATGAAGTGAAACAAAAAGAAGAAATTGTTTGCTCGTCATTTGCCACACATGGCCACACGAGGGAGTCAAAGTACTCATCTTTTTTTTAAGGTCAGGTCATGCTGCGTTTAAATCCCCCCTCCAGTAGGACACTGTCATGCAGTTCTCAAGCTTTATGAAAACTGAAGCAAATATTAAAATGTTTATTAATGAGCTTCTCGACCGAGGTTCACTATAAAATTCCATACAACAACACTTCAACTCGCACAAGGCTTTCTCACTGGGATCTCATTGCACAAACAACATCTCTGTTAATAAATGCAACATATTTGCGTTGCCAATTACTGGCTTGAAGAAGAGTTCTGTGACCAGGCTGTGGCTGACGCTCTGAATGGTGGAGGCTGCTCGAAGGACGTGACTGAAGCGAGCGGCGTCCTCTGGGTGCAGGAGGTGGATGACTTCTCGAAGAGCTCTCTGAGCTTCCTGTTGGAGGCCTTCGATGAACGACGAGGCGTTCAATCCTTGAACAGCTGTAGCGGATAAAGAGAATACTGTGTTTAAACACATATCCAACCAATTAAATTAGCATGGCAAAACTGATAAAAATGAGTTTTTACCTGAGTTGAACAGCAAAGCCCCTTTTAGATAAGCATACTCCTTTGGACTGAGATCCAGATTCCACAGCTTATGCAAGCAAGCTCTCAAGTTGTGGAGTCCAGCAGCAGTTGGTCGGTCAGCCTCGTTGCCCGCGAGTCCTGGTCCGAGCAGAATCTTTCTAAGGATACTCGTATTTGGTGCATCCGTCACCTCAAAGACTATCTTTTCTTGGGCCAGCCCCAGAACAAATAGAGGAACCCAGCAGTGTCTTAACAAAGATGACTGATCTCCTGATGGAAGCTGACTGAAGGATGGCAAACTTCTCACGAAGCAGATGGTTTTGACCAGCACGCTGGAGGCCACTTGGCAGGTGGCCTTTGGGTCCTTGAGGCAAACCGCCCGCCTCTGCTCACAGGGGCAGTTGTGTGCTGTGGCGTCACGGTTCAGTTTGTCATTGAGGTAGCGACTCTCGCTCCCGCTCAAGATGTTGTAAAGGATCGTGTGAGGAGGCTGATCCCGGTAACCAGAGCAAGAGTGGTTTGTAATCTCTTCCAGAGGAAACATTACGAAGGAAAAAAAGTATCCGCAGAATGACTCCAGTGAACTCCAGCTCAGGCCCTGACTGTATTTATCTAGGATGTGGCATAGTCAGCCTTGACCCTCCTTTTTAAGACCCTGCATTTGAGGGGGAAAATGGTTCTCTCACGTGGCGGCGATAAGGCTAACCTCTGCAGCTGAACAAGGGAAGGGAAATACAGAAGCCGGTGGGGTGAATGACATTTATCATGTTTACTTTAGTCATTAACTCAGCCTGTACCAGTCTACCAAGGTCTGATGGGGTCAACGCACAGGATGCCACCTGACATGTGTCCCAGTTACACCCTGGAACTGCATGACAGGTCACAATGTTTCTATCTTTGAGGATTACAACTGTGCTGCCAGTTTCAGAAATGGACTGATTTGTAGTTCATTTAATTAACTGGCATGAAATCTGCCTTTATGATGTTTACCTGACTGTTCTGACATAAGATTTTCTGTTATGAACATGTTGCATATGATATAGGCAACTAACTATGTGGAAACTCCTCATAAGCATGATTTAATTAAGGTGAAATCAGTTCGTTAAATTCCTCTATAGATCCTGTAATCTGAGCCGCAGACAGAGCTGTGAACTCTCGCCCAGTATGGATATCACTTTCTAATACTATGTGTGATCTAGTAACACTAATTGTCAGTGAAAATACTTTGTATGATTCATAACATAAGATGTTAATAATACTTGTAACATCTTAAAAGCAAACTGGCTTATTCTTTGACATAACCGTTAAATTGGTACAAACCATCCAGCTGCCTTTGTTGATAGCATCCATGATTATAATTTATGCTACAAGATATGAATATAATTTGGAAAGTAGCCTACTTGAAGCCTTTGAAGAAGCCCTATCAGGCCAAAACACCCAACATTGTCTGAGGCCTACAGGTGTTAATAATAACAATATAAATAATTTTCCTGGTATGGTAAGATAAACTGTCCGGTGTCAAAAGTTGAACAAATAAATTAATAAAACAAAAGCCTATTTGAAGCTATACATTCTGATAAAATACAATTTTAATTTCAGAGTTTTATTCCACTAATCAAGCCACCTTTAACCTTACAAAACGTAATTCTGATATAAAAGAGCAGAATCTTTTTTCTTTTTAAGCTGTTATTCTGAATATTGTTTTTCTGCTAATGTAATATTATTTTCTGCTACACTGGGGCCATGAACTCACGAGGGCAAAAGTAAATTAATACAGTTGCGTTTTAAAATTATAATGAAGTGGTTTAAAAGTATATTTACAATAAAATCGTATTCTTTATTTTCTAGAATATTCTCCCGGGCGCCTCAATCGCTCCCTGAACCAATACTCTCACTTTATTGGATATTCTGATTGTCATTCAAAAATCTAACCTTCCAATTGGTCAAATTCTGCGTGGGCGGGGTTTGTTTCCAGGAAGTGAGTTGTGTGTGACTACGGGCTCAACTCAACTTTTTGCTCGTCATTCGTACAGCTAACATTATTGTATTCAAACCGTTTCTCAATCTACAAACATGGGCGATGATGAAGAAAAGTATGACGGCATGTTGCTTGTTATGGCGCAACAACACGAAGGAGGGATACAAGAGGTAACGTAGTGTTAGCGCTCACATGTTAAAGCTACCGTGCTAATGCTAAAGCTAGTTAGCCTGTAGGCTAGTTGGCACACCTCGCATGTAACGTTAAGCAGTGGCGTTCAGAAAAGCAGATGTTTTCAGCTGTATACAGGGTTTATCTAATGGTTTCATAATTATTAATAGCACATACTGTAAGTAACTATATGTCTTTAATCAATGGGGTGTTACGTTTAATTTGGCGTGCACGTGACTAACAAAGCAGCACGAGATTTCAGTCAAATTATATTTTTTGGTTTTTATATAACTGTTTTTCTACAGGATTTATTTTTCAGCGTCCTTTTCTACACTTACTTTTTTTTATATGTAGCACTGTGATGCTGGGCCCTGTAATTAATAATATATAATAATATAAATTAATTATTTTTTTATTTTTTATTTATGAATAATAATGTAATTAATTCACAATAATAAATGGAATATTTGAAATAATAACATGAAGTTATGGAGGATGGGAAGAATAATTAAATGTTGATAAAACAGCCATGAAGCTGATAAATATAGAGGGGCTGTCATATAATCCAGTCATGCCAACAATCCTCAAGCACATAATTCATAATAATCAGTTATATTTGATATATCTGTGACGGCCTATTTTTCTCTCAACAGTTAGTAAACACATTTTTCAGCTTCCTCCGCCGCAAAACAGATTTCTTCACCGGTGGTGAAACAGGTGCTGCAGAGATGGTGAGCGATGTTTCTGTATCTGAAGCTAATGTGACATTTGATACTACGTGCATGCTCTGTGTCATGACCGAGACATATCTCCATATACTAATTTCTGATCATCTCTCTTCTACAGCTGGTCAAAGATGCTCTCGCCCACCACAGTCAGCTGGCGGTGAAGTCCCACAAAGAGAAGCAGATGAAACAGGAGAAGGAAAAGAAAGAGAAAGTTGAGAGAGCCGCCAAGCTAGCGGAGGAAAAGAAGAAGAAGACGAACGAAGAAGGTCCCAGAATTCAGGAACTGACCGACGAAGAAGCGGAGAAACTTCAGACTGAATTAGACCAGGTGAAATCTGGGAGCCTTGAGAATCACTGTCGTTCCTTTACAAAGATTATTAATGTATTCGTGTTTTTTTTTAATATAT
>NW_022280044.1:5407711-5424140 GCF_004355925.1 Anarrhichthys ocellatus | reverse complement strand
GTCTCAAAATTGGCTATATTTTATATATATATTTATTTATTTGTTTTGTAGAAAAAGAAAGAAGAGGCGAAAAAGAAGACTGCGACAACAAATGCAGAAAAGCCACCTGAGAAAGTAGAAAAAGAGAAGGGGGTGAGTTAACGGTTTAAAGACTGAAATGTTGATTAAAGAGTTTGACATTTAATTCTGTTTCTGCTGGCGTGCTCATCTTAATTTCTCTTCCCCCAGTCTGAGTCTGAAGGAGAAGAGGACGAGAAGGACAAAGACAAACTGAAGCCCAACGCAGAAAACGGAGCTGACCTGCCGAACTACAGGTGGACACAATCCCTGTCTGAAGTTGACGTGAGTGCCTTTTTCAGAATACCGCTTTGACTCATTTCCGCATCCCCAGCTTGTGTTTCTCAAGCCTCTCACAGTACGTGTTCATCTCGGTGATCAAGCAGACCGATTTTTACCCAAAAACAACCATGACGGTGACGTCACGAGACAGATCCACATCCTGTCTATTGTATCTCGACACGTCTCTTGTCTGTCTCTTAACAACATACACTTTAACAACGTCCTTCAGCTGGCCGTGCCTTTCGACGTGAAGTTCCGCATTAAGGGGCGAGACGTCGTGGTGGACATCCAGCGGCGCTCCATCAAGGTGGGCCTGAAGGGACAACCCCCCGTCATCGAAGGCGAGCTCTACAACGAGGTGAAGGTAGAAGAAAGCTCCTGGCTCATCGACGACGGCAAGGTTGTTACAGTCCACTTGGAAAAGGTAAGGACCGAGTTTATGCTGGTTTAAACGCCAACATTATGAAAGAAACCTCTACTGTTGTTTATTACCATTGATCTGCTTCTCTCCAGCAGTGACAAAGTGAATGAAAGCCTGATCCTATCATTTCCTTTCAGATTAATAAAATGGAGTGGTGGAGCAAGATCGTTACCACGGATCCAGAAATTAACACCAAGAAAGTGTGTCCAGAGAACTCGAAGGTAAAAAGGATGTTTCCTACCTCCTAAGCATCTGCAGTAACCACTTCCTGCCTCGTCCTCACTGTGTGTTCTTCCTGCTGAGCAGCTGTCAGACCTGGACGGAGAGACGCGTGGTATGGTGGAGAAGATGATGTACGACCAGAGGCAGAAGTCAATGGGCCTGCCTACGTCTGAAGAGCAGAAGAAACAAGACATTCTCAAAAAGTGAGTTTCCAGTGTTTTGCCTCGAAATAATAACGGGTGTTTCGGACATCTTTTTGGTGTTTTTTTTAATTTTTTATTGGCTAACTTTCCAAGCAGATGTTGTATTCAGGGTCAGTTCTGCAGAGACTTTATGATCTACAAAAGGTTTTATAAGAAGAGTGACTTTGAAAGCTGCCTTTCTAGTATTACCTTTTGTTGCTCAAGGCCAGGCTCACCTGCTGTAACTGCAGGTGATAAAAGATAGTGTGGCGTTTTTACCCACCGCATGCACAGACGGGACCAGAAACTAGCTGTAAACTTTCACTCTACACCCTTTGTGTTGACTCCTCACAATAGAATTCCCCTCTATGACGGTGGTACCTGGTTACTAAACAGAAACCCCTCAGACTCCAAGTTTAAGATGATCCAAGTGGGCTTTGGTGCACTTTAAAAGTATTGCTGTGGGTTTTGCATGTTGTAGTCCGTTAACTACAAACTGTGTGTATAACACTCGCCTACCATTTGTATGCCATGCTTCAAATTTCTAGATTGTTTTCAGTTCTTTTTAGTGTCTGCATGGGGATTTTTTCTTTAACCTAAAGAACGTACTACGATATGTCGTGACGGTTCAGATCGTGACACTAATTTAAGGAACAGTGTCCTCTCTCTCCACTGAGTCAGTAGTCCAACCATGACGTATCATGTCAAATATTAAACAGAGCAGTAGTTAACTCAGATAAGACCTGGTGACGCTCTCTTCACTGCAGTAAATGACCTTCTCTTCCTCCTCCTGCTGCTCTCAGACCAGAGGAGACATGCTGGTTAAAACTACCTCTAAAGATTGTTTGTAGTTTCATAAGGGTTAAACAATAATACTGAGATTGTAGCTGCTGTCAGAGTTGTTTTATCGACACAAAGTTCAAATAATAGACTGACTGGAAACCTCTCGTTTTGTCTTGTGTCTCTGCAGGTTCATGGCCCAGCACCCAGAGATGGATTTCTCTAAAGCCAAGTTCAGCTGAGACTTGCTGTGGAATCCACTTCCTGATTCATGTGCATCATATCAGAGCCGCCGTCGGGCTCCGTCCACCTCTCCATCTCTCCGTACCGGACGTGGTTTTGTTGACTTAACGTGTCTGAAGTGCGTTGTTGATGACTGAAATGCACTTGTTCTCCCCTTTGCATGTCTTCTCAATATTTAAAGATATATCTGGATTTGTTTTTTTTTTTAAATAAATGAATTTAAAATCAAAGTGTCACGCATGAGTGTTTATATTTTTACCTTTTTAGAACCAGTTCTCATTTACAGTGACGACCTGGCCGAGAGAAGGCAGGTCATTACAAGACATTAAAACATAGATACGAGTGCAATAGACATAATACACGTTTAAAACATCACAACATACAGTATATGCTAACATAAATCTATGTACGGTGTTCCAGAGAGGCAAGTTACAAAAGCAGGTGCAGAAATCAGAAACTCTGGCTTGTGATGTGTAACTAAAGGAGGTTAACCGAGTGAAGTTTGAGCATCTTTTGCAACTCGTTCTGGTCACTAGGAGGATCATTTACCACACTGTCAGCACAACCTGGTCGTTTAGTATCAAAGCAGCAGAGTGTAATAGAAAATGATTGCAAGCAGTGAAAATTTAAATGATTTGCCTTTTTCCAGGCTCACTTTTGTATTTTTTTTTTTTACTGGCTACGAATTTGGATGTTCCCAACCTTAAAGAGGTCAAGGCCAGGACTAGTGGTGTTACCATCCCTCTGAGTCAATGAACTCAGCCGTGTGATCTGTTTGGATCCCTTCCAAAGGCTGCTGGCCTACAATGAGAGAGAGCAGGTTCTCCTAGAGCTCGTCACTGAGCAGATTAATTGCATAGTACTGGAAGTCTAATAAAAACTATTTGCAGTTGACTTAAATTAGGCTTCCTGTTTACCAATGAAATGTTCAGATACGGTATAATGCACCATAAAAGAGTTTTCATTTTGAACCACAAGGGAGCAGTGTTTTCCTTAAAGTGTAAAGAGAGCGTTTGGAAGTATTAGTGTGTCAAGTGTTTGTGTAAAGTGAGTACTTCACAGTCATACTGTAGATGAACTTCATGAGGACATTAAAGGAGTTACGGTGTGTCTCTCAGCTTTAAGTAAAAAGCTTTATACAACTCTTTCCACATAATGTAGCAGTACTCCCCAACACCTATAGACACAATTTGTGGATTTTCCCCCTTTTAAGTGTGTTAGGTGAAGTAAAATGTCAGGAATTTTACTGTTATCTTTAATCAGAACTGACATGCGACCCAGAAAGAACCGTAAACACGAGATTTAAATTGGTTTTGCATGATTCTCTGTGGAGAAACTCCGTTTTACAGACCTGGTCGTTGGTGGACAATATCGTATGCATCGACTAAAACTTTATTTTGTCGAGGACAGTCCTAACAATTACACAAAGTAATGAACTCTTCTCAAAATGGTGCTTTGTGTGGATGCAGTGGCTGACCCGTCGTCTGAACCCTCTGGACAATCAGCATGCCGCCACCAATGACTGAAAGACACGGTTTCTCACTCAGACCACACTGGATATCATGCACCTCTGCTAAATGTTACTTCAGTGAAGACCAGTTTGCTTACAAGTGCTTTCTGCTTGTGCGACTGTCCACTGTTAACTGGACCGGCCTGTCAGGATGGTGAGAGGCTGTCACCATCACTGTGGTGACCGGAGGAAAACGTACATTAGCTTATGCATGGCCAGCAAGTCTTTCTAATGTGTGAAATTACTCGTGTAGTTCAAAAACACTCCTCGGACATCTGTGTCATCGGGACAATGGTGTTTTTGCAAAGGCTGACGTGTTGGGCTCCACTTTCGACTTACAATTTCAGGTGTATTACCATACAGGGCATTACACGGGGCAGATGTGACAGAAGCAAACACTGTGGGCTTTAGCTGTATTTACAGTATATATTCGAGGGCCATGAAGGGTGAATGTAAAGTGCTGTTTAAACTTAAGTCAGTGGCTCCCAACCTTTCTGGTTAGTGTTCCCACCATCTCTGGTTGTGGCCTGAAGGAGCATTTCAACCAAATTGTGATTTTTCTGAGAGTGAAAAGGTAAAATAATCCAGTTTTTCAGTTTTAATTTTCAACAAAAGTCAGAAAAAATTATATTTCTGTCTATCTCGCGCATGTTTTATTCTTCCTTATTCCTTCAGTTATCTTGTGACCCCTGATATTTATTTTGGAGGGTCCTTAAACCCAGGTTGGAGTCCAGCGATTTAAAAGGACTGCGCCATTTGTTTATTCATGTTTCAGCCATCTTACTACAAACTACATTACATAAGGGACATATTATTGCTTGAAGCTTTTGAGCTTGGGTTGTCGTTAAATGTAATTAATGAAGAAGTTTCTCTTCTCTCTGACTGTACCAAGAGTTTGCATCCATGTGTGTTCAAGGAGATTTGCAAAGCCCAGAGGGAAGAGGACAAGAGACAGATTGAGACAGATAAACGATGTGTTGCGTTAGCCTGGCAAGCTAACGGATTCAGGCCAGTATGGAGTCTCAAAATTGGCAAATTGTTGGCAAACATTTTATCAGCATACTGAAAACTTTGGAATTTTGGTGGCAAAAAGATACGAAAAGCAAAGAATCAGCCACAAATTGGGGATCATTGTAGCAGCCAAACTTCCAGTGACTCCATTTAACTGCAAGGGAGGTGAAGCCAGAGGCCTGATGGGATGGTGGATGGGTGGGGCGGCTGTGTGACTGTGCAGGGGTTGAGGGCAACGGAGGAGGCCGAGTCTGCTCAGCTGAGAGCAATGTCTCACCAAGGTACCAGAATTTTTTCATTAACGAAGACACACAGACATCAGAGGGACGGGGTAAGGGTTTTGGGGCGGACGAGGGGGCGGTCTGCAAACACACCTCCCCGCCGCTGCGCTGACTCGCTGTTCCAGACTTGACAACTTGTTTTTTGGCAGCGGCCTCTCGTAAATCAGTCGCAAGGCCCTGCACAATGTGACTCACCATCATAATCGCGATGTTTGCGGAGGCCGCTTCGCCCTTCTGTCTTCTTCCATAAGGCTGCTCGGTGGCTTATTCCTGGAAGTGGAGGAGGGATACGTGAGGGGACACCAGGACAAAGATGAGACAGTAGACTGGCATCTTCCTCATCTGTCAGATTTAGATTCACCTCAATGGATGAAAACGCAGGTCTAATTGTCGGTGTCTTCAATTCTATTGATGTACTTTTCATTTATGTCATTAATAAACTCCAATTCTGTCACTAAAACAGATGGAAAATGTAGTTTTGGTGTGTTTTACCCTACAGTACAACTCCACTAAAACTAATAACTCACAATAAGGCAACAGTGAACTAACCCAACATCTGCATCTGTCCTCCACACCTGGGTGCTAGGCACACTCTGTAAAGCGTATTTGGAACACACACTTCCAGGGGTGGAGAGGAGGCCAGTGTGCAAAGTCAAACTCCAATTGTCAATTAGTGAAGGCCAACACAGGCTGCAGGCTGGGGTGTACAGAGCAGATCAGCCATCATGGACAACAAAGGCTCCAGTGAGCTCAGGGTCCTCAGATCAACATGCGCGCAGACACACACACACACACACACACACACACACACACACACACACACACACACTCTGTAAGTGAGAGGGAAGAGATGGCTCTGGGCCCAGCAGGACCTGTTTATCGCTCCAGACTGAGCAAAGACCATCAGCAAACATCCTCCCCGTTAAGTCTGGACAACTGTTCATAAACAGGTTTGCATCAACACACATACACACAGACACACTCTCTCTCTTTTATTTTATTGTTTACTGAATGTAATAAAGTCATTCAACTTTCAAACTCCAATTCTATGAGTAATAGCTAAGATGAAAAGTACCTCAATAGCCTAGTCACTATACTATATGTGGTAGAGATTGTAGACACACCAGTGTTACATACTGGCCCAGTATGAATCACAAATACTCGCTAATATCAAAAAAATGCCAGTTACTCATTGGTCCAGTGAATCAAATATGAGAATATTATTTATATCATCTGTGGGAAAAGAGCAGTACAATGTGAGTAGTCAGACTCTTGATGGTCAGTCAAAATTAAAGATTTATTCAGGAGAGGCTGAGATGTTTTCCTTTTTATTTCACACACGTCCTCCATTCTTTCTAAAAGCCAGCAGGGGGCGACTCCTCTGGTTGCAAAAATGGAGTCTGATTGTATAGAAGTCTATGAGAAAACGACCCTACTTCTCACTTAAATTGGGTTTGTCCACGAACCAAAGGGTGAAGTCACGGTGACTACGTCCATTTCTTATATACAGTCTATGGTTAAGCCAGAGATGTGGGTGTGCTATGCTAGTACGGTAGCGGCTGATGTAGCTGCTAGCCTCAAGCAGAGATGAGAAGCGGGCTACAGAAGTCTCTTAGTTTCACGTCTTTCTAACTCCACATTCCAAGATTCTTTCAAAGTCAAACTTGTAGTCTTCAGCCCCAACCGATGCTGACTCAAGCAATATTGCTCGAGGCGATTTTTCAATCTTCTTGTAGTTCCCTCTGGAGTAAGCGGCAGGCTTCAGGTCAGTCTGTGTCAGTGATGAACTAGTGAACATAGTGAACACCATTTAAACAAGGCAGCTGCGGTATTTTGTTTAAGCTAACGGAGATAAAATCCTACATTTGTAAATGCAGTAAAGTGGAGGTTTTCAGAGATGTCGGCGTTTCATGAGGGGACCTTTGCTCCGCTGCGATCGGCCCCGCCAGCTGCAGGTCACATTGCTGCTTCATTACTGTTTGCCCGTGGCCCCGTGACCCTCCAGCATTCATTTGCACCTCGGTGAGGACCACTCCATCACTGCTTGGGGGCCGAGCCTCTGTGGGCCTGACACACACATCACACCACTGACATCATGAGTATGAGCCGGGGACGGAGCCGAATCGACCATAAAGTATTTAGACTGTATATTTTGGATGTTTTTGCCTCTGTGTGTTTCTCTCTCTTGTCAATTGCGCTCAGTACCGCAAATGCTGATTTATATTATTAATTTGATGTCTTTTTTCAATTTTTATTTTCTTCCTCTTGCGTGTATACTTTTATCATAACATGTATGTTTTTTCAAGTTTTGCAATATACTATAAAGATTTATCCGTATACATTTAAGCAAATTGAATAGTGTTAAACACAAAGTTGTTTAAACTACTACCTTCAGTCAGTGAGAATCAAAATGTAAATAAATCTCATTTCATGACCGTATGATTTGTTTCCTGACAGAACCTTTCTTCATTTAACTTTTACAGATTATTTGACTCTGCTCATAATAATAAATAGAATAAATTATGACATAATAACAAAGTGTTTTAAAGTAGTTCTGTGGAAATAAAAAGGTTGGTACACTGAGTTGAGTTTTGTTTGAATCCACGATGTTCCTGCTAATAAAGCAAAGCTGACTTTGGAATAATATCTATGTTAATGTGGAGATCTCAGTTTATTATATTCCATCCCACGTGTTGGCATTTTGGACTTGTCTTCAGTACCTTTGACTTTCCTCACATGCAGATCTAAATGTGTTGGCCGTATGTCGCACCATAACGCAGATTGTAACAAAAGGGTGCCAGTGATGGAAACGTACCCCGACAGATTTATTAAACTGGACACTTCTCCATCTCCTCGCCATTTCAATTACATGTTAGAGCAGCCATATTCACTTAGCGAAGCTGTTATTTAAAGTGAGTTTGTATTGCAGGGCCAAAAGTTTAATGAGTTAGGTTTGATGCACGAGGGCAACGTGAGAGTTGCAACTCGACTCTAAACCCGTGGGCTCCAAATGAGAATATAAGAAATGCTATTGATGTGTTTTCTTCGTGATTAAACCACAGTGGCCCTTGTTTTCCCTTTGACCTCATAGATTTTACCACTTTAGTGTTAATGTACATGTTTTATATTAAATGCTTTGTGTCAAGAAAATAACAACTTATTATCGTACTTAAAGGTAAGAAGCAATACATTCCTTGAGTTATAGTTATTTTACAAGGTATGCAACAAACAGACAACATTTGAGAAAACAAACATTTTTAATTTATTATTAAATGACATAAATAAAACTCACAGCAAGTTCAAATACAAATAGATAGTTATGTACATGTGTTTGTGCAGGGGGGGGGGGCTTGACAAAACCCTGCCAGGATGCATAAGGCACTTGTGTCTCTCGGTCCGATCTTGGAACATTTATTGCAAACAGAAAAGGCACATTTATATGGAAAACACTGGACGTTAATTTATTCTATTTACACACATATACACATTTATGTTAGCAGAACCATTCTTTCATCTTATATATTCAAGAATAAAAACAACAATACAAAGGATTGCTTAGTTGAGTTTGGTTGTGTGGCACTATAGGGAGTTCATAAAAGGTGTAATAAACAGGTTATAAATGTGTAATAAGCATGTTGGGAGTTACTAAGAGCAGAGAAGGAGTTCTGATCACGCAGCTATTCTAGGGCTTTTTATTCTAGTATGATATTGTCCATCATGGAAAGATGTTGATTGTCTTTCAAGTTCTGTCTTTGCACATCAACTGCTCAGTATGACTCCAGCCTATAACTGAACACCTTTTCTTTTTTAATTAGAGGCTTTGGAATGACGAATCAAAGTTTTTTTTTCACAAACAGGAGCCAGAAGAGATCCTTGCAGATGTCACATCTCATCTTCTCCGGGACCTTTTACTTGTGTCTTTAGTCCTGCTATTAAAGCCTCTAGAGACGAGCGTGAGGCAGCAGACTTTTTAGCTCAGTAGCTCTGAGCCACAGGCGCCCAGGACGCGGTCAGCCTGGCGATGGAGCTCTCGAATTGAGCTTCCCCGACCCCAACCTCGCTCAGGCTGGGGTCATACATGGAGGAGGGCGAGGAGACGGGCAGCGAGGAGGTCAGGCCTGTGTATGAGGAGCCCCTCAGGAACTGGGAGGTCAAACCTCCAGGTATGGAGCCTGAGGCTGAGCCTGAAGGGGTGAGGGTGGTGCCGGCTACTGACCATAGGCTGGGGTACTGACTGTGGACGAGAGGGACGAGAGGGCTCTGTTATTGAGATGGCACTTGATATTGTTTACCCAAAAACTGGGTTCAAAGATGGCCACCACAGCAGGGATCATTGGGCCATAAAAATGTACCCAAAACTGTTTGCACAGGGACAGGGAGCATAGGAGGAACTGAACCACATTAACTAATCAACACAAAGATAATATTACAGAAATCAAAGTGCTTTTACGCTGATGATATTCATTTTTTTTATTGAAAATAGAGCAAGAAATTCTGGAGCCATTCTTCACCTTTCTAAATGCGAAATGCATGGCACTGGTTAAACTGCGTATGGTTGCGAGGCTTACCTGGAATTAGATGTGGAGTTGGTGGTGTGGGACAGGGTGCCCATGCCTGTGGAGTTGGGGATCTGGAGAGCAGACCAGCTGTCATGAGAGGGCAGAGTCCCTGAAGTGTTGTCCATGTAGTTGTCTGAAAATAAGGTACAAACAACAACTTAATTTAATAAATGAACGAGGTCGCGGTACATCTGGTAAATGTGTAACTGGATAGGATGAGGAGGACGTGATACAGGGTGAGAAAGGGACACTGAGGTTGCCGGTATGTATGGTCCAAGCGGGGTCTTACTTGTGCTGGAGGTGCGGTGGGGGTAGTGGCTGGGGTATGGGGCCGGTCTGTGGCTCCTCAGGCTGGAGTAGCGCTCGCAGTAGGAGCCCGAGGAGTGGCCCCCTGTGCCACTGAACTGAGGAGGACTGCTGCTGGGGCAGATGGGACTCTGGCCTGGGAGGAACCAGCCTCCAACTGTGGAATTAAACAGAATTAAGTCATAAAACACATCACAGATCTCTCTGTGAAAATACAGAAAGCATACTATGTCAGCATTATTTTATTTACCATATTCAGTAAAGTCTGAATAAAGGAAACTCACGCTGAGAGTAGCCAGACTGTTGGCTGTCTACACTGTGATCGGGGATGTCTTTATGGTCGCTCCTGCAATCAGTAACAACAATATTAGACACCATGCTTCATACATTAACTTGATTATTTGAGGAATATTGAGGTTCAAGCTTTTACCTTTCTTTAGCATCCAAGAAGGCCTTAGCAAAGGGATTGTGCTTTATCTTCAGAGCAGTAATCTGTGAGGAGGACATGACAGCTGTGAGAATTCCAATCAATATCTAAAACAAGTCTGTGTTGATAAGGTTTCATGTAGCGCAGCTGACCTCTTCATTCTGGTAAGCAGTGACTGCGATGAACTGTGTTTCGGGGAAAGACTGGCTGCTGATCATCTTCTGGATGCCTCCAACCTTCACGATGTGTATCCTCGGCTCATATTTGTGCAGAGAATTCAGCATGATCTACAGAAAGAAATCCCAATCACTGTCACTATTTATCATTATAATAAAGAGCAGGACTAATGTTACACCCAGTCAATATGATACTGTTCTCAGATCAAGAGAAGAAACGGCACTTCAGTTACATTTATCCACTAGTTCCTTGATTAAAGTGACTTTCACCTGATACTAAAGATCCACAATATTTTGTCCTGTTTCAAAATAATTTTAAAAATCCAATAGTTCCTAAAACACGTGAAATGGAGTGTGTATTTTAAATTCCAGTGGTAAAGTTAAAATAATAATTTTATATTAGACAGCATCTTTAAATTAATGCATCTTGTGTGTTTTTTTGTCCTATGGCACAGCTGAAATATTACAAACAGTGTCAGAAACGCTTTTCATATCACCATAATTTATGATATTCCTCGCGCATGGATCCTGCATATCTAACAGCCTCCTCACCTGCCCGCCCCCGTTGAGTTTATTGGAGAGTTTCACTTTGCTGAAGGAGACGGGCGCTTTCATCCAGTGCGCTCCGAAGTTAGGGGAGTCCGGGTGGATGTAGACGCAGCTGGGGCTCTGGGGCTCCGGTTTGCCACCGGGGACCCACTCCCCGTTCACGTATTTCCACCGGTTGTTGTCCGCGGCCACGAAATCCAGCAGCACCGAGTACATGGCGTTGGGGTCAAGGCCGCTGACGCTCGCCCTCAGCACCGGAAACATCCTCCTGGAAAACAACAAGGACGGAATTTGTAAGTATTGATACATGGCGTTTGTGAGTGCATTTCGCCATTATTTTAAGCACCTCATTTTACTTTAACTCACTCGCAGATCCAAGTTTCGTTAGTTTTTTAAAACGTCCCAGGGCCTTTATGGCCTCGGGGGCAGCACTTTTGACAGAGCACTTACGCGCGAGCCAAAGTGACTTAAAAATATAATTTACTTTACAGCTTTTAAAATCAATAACATTTTATAAAGAAGCGTCTACACTTATCACACTGAAAACCCCGTGCGTAAAAAGCGCGTAAATGTGCCTGAGCCGTGCGTAAATCTCCACAGGCAGCTGCATGCTTCATTGGACCCACCTTCCAGTTTTGGTGACAATCATCTCGTTGGTTAACTCTTTGAACTTGTTCCACAAATCCGCATCATCCAGCGTCAGTTTAATATCCCTCTCGGACGCGTCCCCCTTCTCGCTGCCCTTCTGGAACTCGCTCTCCACGGCGCTGAGGAGATGCTCCAGGCGCTGGTCAGTGTTGGAAGAAGTCATTATTTCCCAGCAGAGTAGATAGATCTAAATCCAAGATGTTTAGTGCAGGGGCTCACAGAGACACCGCTGACAGAGAGAAGGCCCGAGTGATACTGCTTTCTAAACCCCGAGGCATCATCATTTAAGGGCCCCCAGGGACCTCATGGGGATGTGGGGCGTGGTCTGTGCGCACACAGATCGCGTCTTTGACCGGGTTCAACGTCTTCAAACGCCGCCCCCACACCAGGCTGAGCATCTCTCCACAATATAACTGTTTTCTTTATAATAAAAACAAATATTGCATTTTTTTTTCCAAAACCAAACTATTTTTAATAAAATCTATATTTCACAGCTTTTATGGAAGTTAAAATAATGCATTTCCTGTAGCGGTTGGCGTGAACTTCAGGATTTATAGTCTGATACCTACAAATCTATTACAGTCTTTTGCAGCTGATGCCATACTCATTCAAAGCTTTGCGTTCAAACAAAAGAAGGGAAGCGAGGGCACAGAGCCATGCCTTTGAACTCAGTTGTATATTTGCAAATAGTGCTAATCTTTTGTTGTCTCAAATCCACATGTGTTTACTGAGTATGGGCCATTAGGGCAGACTCTGTGTTCCTGTTGTGCCAAAGTGTGGACGGCACACAACTGAGGCCTGGATTTGCATAATGGGCCTGCACGACTCCCTCTGAGACTCTGATATTAAACATTTCAGCCAGTTGGAGGCTGAGTGCTCGGCCGAAGCAATTTCTACATATTTCTACCAAAACCAAAGCTGTGAAAAAAAGTATCTCTGTCTGACATCGTTCACCAGCAGAACTTCTCTTTACTGGATTCATTTCAGGCAGAAATTGGAACTGTAGTGTCGCGGAATATTGACACAGACTTTTTGCAATAAAATGTGACTTCTTTTAATCGATTCCTGTCCTGTTTATTCAAGTACTTTCCTCAAAGTACAAACAAAAGTTATCATTTTTTCAGTATTTATTTTATGATATGCTACTTCTACTCCACCACATGTCAGAGGGAAGTGTTGTATTTAACACTGAAATAGAGTTTATCTGTTCAACAGTTAGCATCCTGCTCTTATAATGTCTCTCTGTTGTACTTTACAGTGAACATACAGGTAACTGAAAAAAAGAAAAAAGAAAATGTGACTACATTTAATTGACAATTCCAGTAAATAATAATGATGCCAACCTTTTTTATTTAGCAGTGTGAAAACCACTAATGGAGAGTTTATACATTATTATACATTTTTACAGATTTTACTACCCAACAGTATACAAAGGAGTTAGAATTAGCTTCACCTCGACCTGCATCAGCATTAGCATGCTACCTACACATTAATGCATCCGTAACAATGATAATAACAGCACTGAAAGGCCTTTTGCTGTATCATGAGCATGTTTTAATTTTTAAATACATTAAGTACATTTTGTTGCTCATACTTCTACACTATGTGAAATGTGTAATGAAGTATTTTTACTTCATTATGTTACTATTTTTTGCAAAGTAAAAGGTCTGAGTACTCGATCGGCTACTTTGTAATGCAACTTCACTGCATTTCAAAGTTGTTGTTTTTTACTTTTATATATTTAATTGATTAAATGTGCATTGTTAATATAAAGTAGACAAATGAGCTCCACCTCGGTCTCATGTATAATCAAAATATTGCTTATACATTAATTCATTTATAAAATATATATTACATCAAAATATGAGTTGCTTATTATTTTTAAATTAAATTATCCTGTGGAAATTATGTATCTCCAGATTGTCAGAAAAATGTGTTTTTCAGAAAATCCAATAAGTTTCAGAAATGTTTTGTTTGAACACAAAATGAAAAAAAAATTTTTTAGTCTATCTGGAAAGATCAAAATCACAAAACTTTGACTAACACAGTTTTCACTGGGCATGGATGGTAAGTACATTGTTGTAATAGAGTATTTCTACATAGACTGATGCGTTTATTTAAGGGAAACCTCCATCACCTGCCTGACAGTATTCATTACAATGCTCCCCATTGATCCCGAGGAAGGTTTCCATGTTTCACATCTGAGCCTTCTTGCTTTCTCGCCTCTGATTCCACCGTCTGTGATGTACTTGGAATTGAGTGAGGGCTTTGGAGCGCGACTCCACTTTACTACACCACTTCCTCCAGTTCTACAGAGGCCATAAATGTAAAGGGGTTCTCTCACACCTTTCCATCCCGTATCATTCAGCAGTCTCTTCCTTCTCCCCCTGTGTGTGTGTGTGTGTGTGTTTTAGTTTTGGAGGCTGACAGAAGGACACAGAGAGTGTTAAAAAAGCGCCTGCATACAGGACAAAACCCCCGCAGACCAGACCTGAAGGCTCTGCTGACCCCCGACAGACAGTCAAGACTCGCAGGGAGCCGCCTCATAACTCCACGTTAAGATTTAATTCACTCATCATTCGCCTGTTTGATAAATCAGGGGATGAGTCGTCTGTATCTGCAGCAACGAAACCCTCTCGGCTGAACCTGAGCTGTGTGTTGTGTTTGTCAGGTGTTGCCTGGTGAGGATTATTAAAGCGCAAAACAACACAAAACATCCGTGCAGTTTGACTGACAGGCCGATGGTGCAGGAGGAGCATCTCAATCCCGCACGGTGAGCGAATGTCTGCTCTGAAAAATGAAGTTTACTTGAATAAACCAGCTGAGTTTTCCCCACTGCTTTTCTCCCCGTGAGGCGCAGCGCTGCCGCCCCGGCGAGCTGAGGGTTAACCGACGCAGGCCTCGCTCTGGCATCGGCACACACTCACCTAGGTGAGAAATATTGCAGAGGTCTGGTGCCTCACAAAGGGACAGTTATAACGATGCATATTTTCCAGAGGACTTCGCCGGCCTAAATAAGTAAACACAAGTAGGCGGATGAGTCAGCCCTGGGAAAAACACTCACACACACACACACACACATGTACAAACACACACAGTCATTTTTCTTTTTTATGAATTATGACGTAAGCGGGTTACTGAACAAAACAACACAATAACTGAAGCTCCAAGGACCAAAACTAAGAAAAGTCTCAGAAGTGTAAGCAGCCTGAAGTGATAGAATACATGTGTCTGACACTAAAGATGCAGCGTAGTGATGGGTCATTTAGATAAAATGGGGAATGTGGAAGACAAACAGTGTGCAGGGTATCAACAGGTGCAGGATTAAAAAATCTAATCTAAGAATCAAACAAAAGATCAGCACACTGTGTTAACAGAGGCCAGCACATTTAACTGTGCAACGTTTCAATCTACCAGAAACCTTCGTCAGGCATTATCAAATCACCATCACAGAGCAGAGCAAGCGATATAGAACACATTCAGAACTCAGGTGATTGTGATCTGCATGATTGAGAGTCAATCTGCTCTCAAACTGGCCCAATCAGAGCCGTGTCTGTGCATTTCAACTCACTCAGACGTGAGCACACTGAGATAAACTGGGATTAAACGTGTGAAAACCTCCAGAGAGGGAGGGGACATCAACAACCTCCTCCTGCAAAGAGATGCTTTCTATATTTTTACCTGTAATAGTCTTATCACCGAAAAGCTTACGCTTTGATTTTGATCTTTAATCTTTTTTTGTAAGTGGTTGATGAAGCAAAAGTTTTTTTCTAAGTATGATTAACTTTACTTTTACAAATATCTTAAAGAATTCGATTGTCTCTCCAAAAAGTGTGTTTCTGTCGATGCAACCTCCCACTTTTCCTTCCATCTTTGTTTGTGTTGTACGTAAATCTCTTTGGGTGAGTAATATGTTACTCTTCTTTTTCACTATTTTACTTTTTGTATTTAGTATTTTTCTTTTTATTTGGGGGATAATTGTTGTTATTTATTTTATAACTCTGACTTTCATGTAGTGTCGTTCATATGTACATATTATTACAAACATTTTATTGATCACTGAACTTGACTGTATTCCTGACGTATGTACACATATATATATATATATATATATATATATATATATATATATATATACTCTGTTTATATATATATATACAGTAGGATTTTTCCAGATGTTTTATGTGATTTAAATTTGACTATTTGTTATGTTTTAATTAATATATGCTAGGCAGTTAAAATTGCTGCGAGCTTTTAAGATCTCTTATGAGTCTAATTGACAATTGTGTTCATGCCATCACAAGTACAAGTACTCTATTCAGAATCTTGATTATTATTACTTATTATTAAAGTAAAAGTACTCATTGGAATGTTGTATAGCTAATGTAGCTCATACATACTCTGAGGCAGTTTCATCAATAACAAGGCATTATAATTAGCATACATTTGGCATTCAAAAATCTTCACATGTAAAGAACTAAAGCAGTCAGATTAAAGTTATAATACATCCTAGAAAGTAGACTACACTGCAAGTATTCAAGTTCAGTATCTTTCTTCAATACATATGTATGATGTGTCTCTGACCTTTGACCTGCAGATATTTGATAAAGAGAAATGTGCACTCTGTTTGTGTGCAGGTAAAGACAGAAAGACAGCAACCAGCAGCCACCACTTCCTCACATCCCATAGTAAGCCTACCAGTAAACACACACTCGCACACACACTCTCACACACACACACACACACACACACACACACACACACACACACACACA
>NW_022280044.1:5401976-5407611 GCF_004355925.1 Anarrhichthys ocellatus | reverse complement strand
AAAAAAAAAAACTGTGGGGAACAATAATTCACCCCCCCCCCCCCCCCCACACACACACACACACACACACACACCCCGGCCCCCATCTAGGTGCCCTACAGTAGACCTTGGGACCTTTGGCATGCTAATGTCAGGAGGCTCAGCTTTGACACTACAGGGACTGAGCCAGCCAGCTCTGGAGTAATAGAAATGCTGAGGAGACCACGGGGAGGACAACTTGTTAGGTCGGCACCAAGATGTGTCATTTCATAAAATGAGCTCTGTAAAAGCACAGCTCCCATGAAGGAGACTGCTTGACTGTATTATGAAGCAAGGCATTGCTGACGTGAATGAGCAAAGGTTGAAACACGTCAGGTTTCTAGAAAACAACTTTAAAACAACTTTAAAACATGAGGGAATTGAAGATAAATGGGAGAAGTTTGAATAAATCCTCAATGAACTTCTTTCCATCGGACATATTCGTTTTGCCTGCCGAGTAAAGAAGAAAGCATAAACAGCTTGGCCGGATTCAACAGATTAGAGGAAAAACCTCTGAATAGTGGAGTAGACAAGGTAACGTGAAAATACTCAAGTTAAGTACTTTAAAGTACTTCAAAGTTTTGTATATTGTTTGCATTTGTGCCAGTGTGATATGTGCAAATTATGAGAAAATGAAAGCAAAGCAAAGAAGAAGAAGAAAGCAAAATAATACACCAAGATTAAGATCAAGTTCTCAGGAGCAGGACGGGTATGACTCTGATATAATTCAGTAGTTTGATACCCAGAGGTTGTCTTATCTAAGAAGAAGAAATGTGCGACAGGTTGATCGGCAGTGTCCTAATATATGTGATCGTTCACAGTTTGTTTCAGTATTGCACTACAGGTTCTATTTATGGACGTATCAAGGAACAGCTCAGCTTTGCTTTTGATTCATATAAATTATCATTAATTCTGTGCTATATATACACAGAAAAACATTGTCACTGATTCATGGTTTTCCACCCTAATAGATAGTGAAGTTGTAATTCACACTTCTTTTCTTCCTTGCAGGTTTTGTTTTCGTCTGTTTCCTCTTCTTCTTCTTTTTCCACAGCGATCGGTGCTGCTGCCTGATGTAAATATGAGCAGCTGAGGTCAGCAGACACCAGTGTGTGAGAAAACACAGTTAAATCTCCGTGCTGCAGCTCCCAGCTCTGTGCACATGCTACCACACACACACACACACACACACACACACACATATTAACAGTAGACCCTGTAGAGCGAGATCACACTTCAGCCTATCTCCTTCTGACGTGAAGAGGGATTGACTTGGGCTGTCCTGGGAAGCTCGAAAGACATTAGCAAATATTAGCAGATATCAATCATAACTTTTGGGTGGCTCATCATAACCAGGCCCCGCTGTCTGCTCGGGAAGACTTCTTATAACCGCCTCAGTCTGCCATAGGACGCTCTCTCTCTGCTCTGACCTGGGTGGCTGAGTTTTTTACTGGGAGGGTTGAATGGGCCGGGGTGTGTGTGGGGGGGGGGAGAGATCAAAAGGAGCGAGGCCAGTTTCCACTGACAAACAGTAAGTGTTAAAGACAGAGGATTAATGATAGGTGCAGCCAGGAACATTATTTACCCAGAGTCAGAGGACGTGTGACTTCAGAGCTCATCACCCTCTTCCTCTGGCGGCACTTCCTCTCTCTATAAATGCACAATTAAAATGAGATGTTCACCGTGTCACCTTCAAATGCATCACCAATGAGCCATCAGCATCTTACTTGCTTATCACATTGCCAAGTAATGATATGGATGACTAATTAACCTGGAAATGTCAGCGATAAATGAATAAATCGCTAAAGGTTAAGAGCAAAAAAGTACTTGCCATTTACTACAGGTGCCACTGTTAGGTGTTAGATGCACTTTGTGTCGCCATTGCAGCTATAAACCTGTGGATGTCAACATAGGGGTTGGGGCACCGTTAAGAGTCGCAAGATAGATCTGCGGGGTTATGAGATGATTGACAGAATAGGACAGAAAATTGTGAATTTCTGCATTATTTCACATCTGCAGGCCTTTAACTCTATTTTTAAATTCAAATAAAACAAGGGGGAAAAAACAGTAACTATGATGTGTTTAAACTGAGCTTGACACATATGTGCTCATTACAAATGGATGACATTAAAAATAACTTTCTGAGCGATACAGAAAAAAATCTCCAATTTCTGTTGATGATTTTGAAACATTATCCAGACACGGATGCTGTGAAGGGAAAGTTGAGTCTTGAATATTTTCTCCACAGAAAAGTTGAATTACCGTGTCATTATATTGGACGTGTACGGGGCGTAGTTGCCTACTCAATAGAGCCAAAAAGAAACAAAGACAAAACTTTGCATTAAAAGTTGCATACTGGTGATCTCACTAAATCCAGCTGTTGGTACGCACTTGAACACAAACAACACATTCTGCACGTGTGAAGTTACAATAAGCAAAACACATTTTCTTAATGTTTTTGGGGGACTTTAATGTGCAGCTATTGTTTGTTATAGTCTGCTGTATAACGTAGAATCTTTTGCACAGGTGACTCTTAAAAAAGAGCTCTGGCTCACCTGATCATGCCGGGGGTTGAATAGATGTATATCTAACAGTGACAATTGGCTGCAAATAGCTGTGGTTTCTTTTTAAAATGATTGGGATCCACAGATCTAGGTGGACAAGTTCATCCAAATATTTCTTTCTCAGTTCTTCTGGTAGCCATGCAAAGAAACTTGTTGCTGCTCTCTTTCGATCACCTCAGCCCAGTTTACCAGCAGTTGTAAGGTAGCGCTCATTTCCTGTTCTACTGGAAGGAAGTATCGTTGCCTGTGAGCCCCGGCATGCAGCTCTACCTCTACGGGTGTCCAGGGGCTCCCAGAGAGGCCGCCAGCGTCTGCCTACAGAGTCTGGGGGACAGGCAGGACTATAGGAGAAGGGGGGGGCTCCCCTGCACCGTAAAAAGGGGGGGGGGGGGGGTAAACAAAGGGGGCTGGGCAGCTTTTACTGCCTTCCCACGCCAAGCAGCAGCAGCAGCTGACTGGAAAGTGTTACCTGGGATATGCCGAGTCGCCCCCCCCCCCTCCACCCCTCCACCAGCAGACAGCCAATCTGAATGCAGGCGCAGTGACCCAGGTGTACAAACAGCAAACAGTGGGGCCACATCAAAGGCTCTCATTAAAAGACAATAGATGCAGCCCTCCTCCTCATCTCCCCCCTGCCTCCCACCCACTCAAGTCCAGCCAGGGCTTTGACCACAACACACAGCGCTTCCAGCTGCACTTGAGCCACACTGCTGCTCTGGGTGACATGTTTTTTCATTGCAATGAACACTCACACTGTAGTTTATTTTTGCTGAACGAGAACAAGTGTGTATTAATTCGAGAACAAGTGTGTATTAATACGCTGGTGAAAATAGTCCCCAACAAATGTACAATTTTGTATTTTTTGCTAAAAATATTAGTTGTTTTAAGAAATGTCTTGACCTTTTTTTCTTTAAAGAAAGTTTATATTTGCGACGTGTTTTTAAAAGTGTATGTCTTCATGGGACTAAGAAACAGAGACTGCAGAGGTTGGGGAAACACATCACCTTTAAAAGGCTATCCCAGCCCTTCTATATGTTTTAGCCTATTTACTTCATATGACCTATACTCAAAATCAGAGCTTACTGCATCATTATGCAACCCACACCGCAAAACCATTCAAGGCTTCCAGTGGTTTCTATTCAATTGATATCAGCTAAAGCAGACTCATGAAGTTGGCAGTGAAAATCAAGTCCCCCAGAAGGATTTATTCTCCTCATCTTTCATCTTAAAGCAATATCTCATGTTCATTTTTCTGATTGTTCCTCAGATGTGCAATGTACCTGTTCTTTTCCTCTCAAGTCGATGAAAGATAAATCTTCCTCACAGTGAAGCTACCTGGTTAAATATATAACAAACTTGTGAGCGCTATCATTTTATTTCTTATTCCTATTATTATAATATCTACCTCATATGAGCTGAGTATCATTTCCAGATGTCAGTGCAGAGGCCTGACAGAGTTGATGCTTATGATACACAAAGCTAACACCTTTGTAATGAAGTCACTATTAGAATTTTCTCGCTGAGCTGTCAGCAATCATTATAGGAAAACAACAATACGTTCCAGTACTACATCTGACTTACGCTTCCCCGTCCTCACATCAACTACATCATTGAGCGTCTCTTATGCAAACTTTGAATGTTAAATTGGGTCCCTAAAGTCTCTGGGGAGAACTCGCGCAAGCGTTTCTGCAACAGTCAGAAGATGTGAGACGCAGGGAGACGTCATCGCTCATCCCAGCAAAAAAAAAAAGGAAAACAACACGTGCACACTTTAAGAGCAGCTCCCTAAAGGCCTGCGCTGCGCCGTTAGATGTGAGCTGGCCTGGGAAAAGCCTATCTGGACTCCACAGACAGCAGCAGCCTCCAGCTTTGATGGGGAAGCCTCTTTGTAGTTGGCCTGGAGGTGGCTTGTAAGTCAGTAAAAGTGAGGGCTAAATGGCTCCCTAACAGGAAGCAGTTTACACGGTGACGCTCAACCTGACTGTGGCCCTCTATTGTCCCGAGCCCCATGTCCCACTTCATTACCATTTCCATAAGAAAGGAACAGTAATTGCCCCTTTTCTTCTACTGCCCCTTCATCTTCGAGTGTTTCTTCCTTCTTTCTTTTTTTTTGTTTTACCCCCCTTCCTGTTTCTCTTGCTGAAGCCCTCTCTATCAGGCTCTCAACAGGCTGGGAAATACATTTGATGCACTTTAACTTACAAAACGGGACTGTATGCGTATTGTTTTAGACCAAACTCTTGTTTTCTTTCTCCGCTTTTTTAAAGTACGTGTTTGACGAGATGAAAATGGTGTCAATGAATCATTCCAATCGTGTTCTTTTCAGTTCCCCACGCCCTTCCAGAAGTACCCGAAAGGTCCAAAGCATCAGATCAGTGTTTGTGCTGGAGGTCCTGAGACTCCGCTGACCTTTCACCTGACCTTAGATGGAGGACATGTTTGCTGACTGATCAATGCAGAGAAGTACCGTCTCCCTGGGTGACTAGACACAGCGTAAAGACACAACAAGAAAAGAAAAACCTCATGCCTTGTTAATATTCTCGTGTGTTTTTCTATTTTTCACATTCTGCATTCGTTGTGTTCTTTCTTTGATTTATATCTGGGTTTTTTAGCACATTTGTATGCACACTATTGCCATACAACTACTCGTGTATTTAATTCTTCTGATGCCATTTATACATCATTGAATAAGCACGTTTTTACATGTATTCTATACATCATATGTGCTGATGGAAATAACCCCATTTGCTGCATTTGTCGCTGTCCTGTGAAAAACAATGTCTCTCCAAAACGTCACCTTTTAATCAGCTGGGATTAAAGCCTTTTTTATTTTTGGTGACGATGTATTTTCCAGTTAAACCAACAAAATGGGTTATTTAGCAAAAGAAGTCAGAGTTTTTCTGAAAAGCTTTTTCGAAAAACGAATCTAAATCAATACATTTGGAGAAACATAACATTCTATTTGTAGTTTTGTCTATAATGTCAAGGCATCAATACGTTATTAAATCGGAATGCTTTCCTCTCTGATGATTTTTGATTTGGAGAATTCAGCC
>NW_022280044.1:5371785-5401850 GCF_004355925.1 Anarrhichthys ocellatus | reverse complement strand
AGTCGTAGTGCCTTAATCTTCCGATCTAGTCGTAGTGCCTTAACCCCCCCCCCCATCTATCTACAGCAGCATAGATGTGTGCCGAGTGCATTGATTCATTATGACCTGTCTGTAAATCATCTGAGAGATCATGAGGAATCGTTAACGGTTCCTGTGGGGGACCTGGACCCCTGCAGCGAGTATTCAGCCAGGAAATATTAACGATAGAATCGATAGAATAAAACAAATGCCTGGAATCAACACTTGGGACAAGGGGGCCAGAGGGGATACACATCACTCTCTCTCACTTTCACACTGCTCCCCCATCGCAGGACCTCTTTGCCTCACTTTGAACTTCCGAGGTGACTAAAGCGTAAATGCAGCGACAACAGAATTAATCTATGCGGAGAGAACGATCAACAGCCTCCGTGTGTCAGTAATCCTATCAGGAGCAGCGGGGATACATGCAAACAACCAAAGGCAAACATGTTGTTTCACACCCACGCTTGGTAGGACACCTGGATCCCACTGATACCTCCACAGCAGAGGCTACTCCTGAAAAAAAGATGGTGGATTTGAAAGCTTGGAGTTGTGTAGCTTACGCAGTGATTTGTATCATTTGTGTGTGAGATTTAAACGCTCATGATGAGGACAACGTTCAAGCAGAAACACTCGCGTCTCCTCGGTTTCCTGAGGGCCCTCCATGGAAAAGGCTGCAGATAGTGCTGCTGTCGAGGGAAGGGGAGGGCCACCGGACCCCCTCGGTGGAGGGACTGTTTTAATCATGGCCCCATGTGGACCCCGACAAAAGAGCCAGGTCGGAATCACCGTCTGCTCCTTTGTTGCAGGGGGAGCCACCGAGGCTGGGAGCGGGCTGCGGGCTCAGTCGCTGCTCCCGTCGCCACAGCAGGCCTCCTGTTTATTTGCCTTGGAGATTGTTTTATCCCAGGTGACAGTGAAGGTAGCGGGTTCCCGGGATGATATATTGCACTGTAATCGTTTTCACCGGTCGACCGGTAACGCTTGTGAGCAGAGCCGCTGTGGGAGACGTGCACAACCCCACGTGATACATAACTGTTAAAGACCTGCGTTCCATTACATACAAGAAGATTACAGTTATGATTACACGTGAAGCACACTTGTCTTGTTATGTAATCTAGACTTGGTTGAGCAGGCCCTGACATTCATGAGCAATGTGTATTCAGATGTAATTAATTTCTCAGAGTCTATACTACACAACAGCATATGTTATGTTGACATAACCGCCAGATGTTTGCAATGTCTTTTATTATTTAATTGTTGATGTATTGTTTTGTTTTCATTCAATTTACTTTATCAGTTGCAATTAATAACCCACGATTTGAGTTGAGTATGCAGCAGCCTGAGATACAGTTCAACATAGCTGATGGTTATGAATATCCAAATATATTGCAAATACATAAATATGATCTAAATAAACATTTCAAATATCATTTTATAATTGAAACCATTAGTAGTGTTTGATTAGTGGATCAACAGAACATTTGTATATTTGTATAATAAAAAAATTCTAGCAATCCCAAATGACAATTTGTTGTTTTTTTGTCATTTTTTTGTATTAATTTAATATTCTAAGTTGTTTGACTGTTAGTTGAAGACCTGACTGTCAGCTCTGATAGACATGTTTACTACTTTAACATTTAAGCTGAGTAACAATTGCTGTTTTGACTCATTTCCATATAGAATGAGACATTCTGTTTGTTTCTTTGGTCAACTTAATTGATTTTATGGAGAAATATTAAGTTTTTGGGTCATTATTGTTGAGAGCATAGCAAACTCCCTCCAGGTCCAGCTCCATCCAAAGCTCCAGAAAAAGTAAAGTGCACATTGAAGATCATTTTTTCAAAAAAATGTCAATGTCAAGAATGAAGTTTCATACTCAATGACTCAATTATTTAAAAGGAATTATTATAAACAGATGACTTGACAGTGAAAACAGTGATTAGTTGCAGGCCTTTAAACTCTGGGCTCATCCTTAAGTGTCTTCAAAGTTAGCTGTATAAACATTTAATATATTCTGTATCTCTTCCTTTCCAACACTTAATAGAAGCTTTACGATGCTTACACTGAATACAAATATTAGAAATTCATGTTTTTTTTATGACAGCACTATTACATCAAATAGAGACATTTCAGATGTGGCTTTTTAACTGTGTTAAAACCAGTACAGTCTAATGCAACCTCAACAGGGCAACAGTGGGTTGCATCACCATGGCGTTCAGATGAACCAGCGGATGAATATTGATCACCGGGCCCTTATAAATGTGAACATGTGCCTCTGCTGACTCTCTGCTTTGAAGGGACACAGCTGCCGACACTCTTTCGGCGTTTGGTGACATTTTCATTGATCCTTGCAGTGATCTCTGGCTAAATGGCCCCTATGGTGTTTATTACAGAGGAGGAAAACATCTGTACAGATGAAGGGTTTGGATCGGAAAAGTCTACTGAGAGCTCAGATACAGCTACCTGTGCGGAGAGAGGGAAAACGTGTAACAAATCTGAAGGGATATTTGGATAAGAAGTCTGATAGCATGTTGTTTTGGTGGCTGCTGCTTACTGTGACATAATGCTAATTTGCAATTGGTCCGCCTATTGAGCTTTTGCTTTCGCATACATGCGGAGCCGGTCTTTAAATACAGCATGGTCACCCTCTGGTGGCCACAATAGTTACCACTGTGCTCTATGTAGTAGCGGATGTATTCTCTCGCACAAGCTATCTATATTACTCTGCGCTTGTGTTGTATAAAATAATTGAATCTTCTCTGAATGTAAACTCAAACAATGCACAATGTGTTTGGGGTTTTTTTCAACAGGACGCACAAGACGGGTGATGAATAAGCCACAAATCATATAGGTGACAAAAAATGCACGTCATCACAGTTCCACTTTCCCGGGCCTGCTTTTGTTGCCATGAATATTACTCTGAGAATCAAATTACAGGCGCTGGCTTTGTGAATGATTGATATAATGCAACAGCATGCGGTAAAAACTGACTACGGCATGTTTTATTCATGAGGGGTTAAACAAACAATAAAATCTCGGCTGAAACATGAACACCAAAAGAACATGATTCATGAGAATAGCAAACACATTAGATAGTTGTATTACCGTTCATTGTTAACGGTATTGCATGAAAATATGTGAACTTAGTCTGAATGTAATTTGAATTCTGATGTCAGCAGCAGCAGGCAAAATATCCCTCTCTGCTTTGAAGATTTGGACTTCAGAGGGACACGCTTTTGAACACATCTCATCAGGCTTTATGGAATTTATATAAGTGAGTTTGCATTCATGTTGGACCTCTCTTCCTCTACCCCCGCTCTCCGAATTGGACACTTTCATTTGCACCAGTGTCTTTCACTCTCTCCAAACCATGACAAACAGATGCATTAGCTCCCTAATTGCTGAGATTACCAATGAGATGCCTTATGAGTTACCAGGGTTGCCTCCTAGAAATGAAAGCCCCGGCCAATTTGCATGGGAGGTAATTGAATCGCCTGCAGTGAGGGAGAGAGGGGACGTGCCACGCATTACAGCCCAATTGGCTTCTCAGAGAGTGTGGCATGAAAAGCCATTTTCGAGCACCGAATGCCAAGGGTTTGCTCTCACGTTCATTGTAGAGTCCACTTCTCGCAGACTTTCCCATCCACTCCAGTGTTTCATAGCCCGGACTGGTTGATGGCTGAAGAATGGGGTTGCGTTCCGAGGGCCCTCGCTCTCACGGGGAAATGACCAATCACTCCTTCATCTGGAAATGCTGTGAACGGTCACGGAAGAGAGGGGTGGTGGAGGGAGGGAGAAATTACAGTCTGTGGGAATGTGGAATAAGATTAACTATTGCTGTGCAATTCTCTAAAGCGTGTGTGTGTGTGTGTGTGTGTGGGGGGGGGGGGTACATCGGGACAGCGGTGAGATGTCAGATGTTATCTGCATGTGCAAACTGATTGGACTGATGAGGTGAACAGCTACACACCCAGACATCGTGGTTATTTGTATTCCCTGTTAATAAAACAATACAACACACATCTCACACAGGAATCCTGTGTGCTGCATGATGTGTTTTCCGAATGTTACTGATTGACATTTTGATACACTGAAACCATTTTTTCCACCTAATTCTTGCTCCAATATTTCATGTTTGGCTTATTTGCATGTTTTTGTATCCTTTTCATCATAATGCTGACATAATACTCTCAAAAAGCTTTCATTCAACTATTCTATTCAACATTTTTTTAATTGACGTTCACATGTACTATATGGCCAAAAGTATATGGACACACATACTTTCAATCTGAGGCTTTCATTTTTAATAGGAGACATCTTTGTGTTACAGCATTCACTGATATTTGAGACAATAGCATCTTTGTTGTGACAGTTTGGGGAAGGCCAAAAAAAGTAATAGTTAAAGAGACTGTCCTGGGCTCAATCACGTGTATGTCAACAGCCAATCAGAGACAAGGATTTACCCCACAGCTGCCATATTTTTCATCTTATCCTGAAACATAAAGTATGTTATTTTACTTTTTCTTAACAAAAGTTTTTAAGTTCTATATAATCTATATCATGTATATATCATCAATAGCAATTGAGATCTAAAAATAAAATCTAACAAAATAAAATCAATTGTTCAAATCAAATCAAATGATTTAACTATTGTGATCTTGATTATGTATATCACTCCAGAACATATTTCGGGAGGTGAGAACTCATCTCTCGGGTCTACTCTTACTTCTGTCTTTTACTTTAAAGCTGGGGTATGTTTTTGCTTTTTATTGTGTAAAAATCTCAGAACAACCCTTCAGCATTTTGTAAATCAAGTGGTACTCCAGGGTATGCAGTTTTCTGGAAAACGTAAATAAAAATCATCAACATCATCCCGATCTTGATTGTGATCCATATCCCGTTTTACAGCGGCAATTCTGTGAGAACTACCGTCCTGTGATCTTTGTATACTTGTGGGCCCGTGAAGCCCTTTGAGAGCACGTATACTGTGATTCGAGGCTCTAGTTAGTACAGTATCGGTGAAGCGTTTCAGAGATGGGGGGAACATGTTGAAGCTCCCTGCTCACGCAGAAAGCCAGAGAGATGGACGGAAAATAGTTTATACTTCAATGCCCCAGTCTGCCTTAGTGGTTATAAAGGTTAATTTGATCGTATGTATGTTGCACAGGGGTCATTTACTGCATATGGATTACAGACAATCAATGCAAAGCGAAACAATTATGTGACAGTAAAAACAATACTGCTGTCAGCGTGGATGGACAACAGATGAGGGTCTGTATTCTTTCCATTCGCTGCCTCTGCATCTCTTTTGTCTTTAGGCCACAGTAAAGAGAAACAAACCCTGCGCTTATTTATTTTTAGTCCTGGCCTAAAATGGGAATGAGGCCGATTACACTTCCAAGATTGACAATTTTATGCTGCCAAATTAAAAGAACCCCTCTGAATTAGCGAGATAATTGCATGCAATCTCCCTTTAATGGACCTGTCAGTGATTACTGGCTGCCTCGACCAGCCCTATCAGTGGCAGGGGAGGGGAGTGTGCTGAAATGAAATGTCAATCATATTAGCATAAATGAGTAAATTAGTGTGAGTAGCTCATTGTCAGAGCGAATCAGTCCTGACGTGTCACCCTCCAACCCGCGGTGGGGACTGTGAGGAAGGCAGGATGAAGAAGAAGAAAAGAGAGAGAGAGAGAGAGAGAGACAAAGACATTACACTTCTGAGCACATGGTGCTGACAGCGTATGTACAGTCATTATCTTCGACTGGTGAAGCACGGCGTTGTGACAAAGGAATCATTTCTCTTCATCTGCTCGCGTGTTCATTTAGTCGGTGCTGCGCTGAGTTTCACAACAGCATTGCTGGACAGGAAGACGTTAAAAGGAAGTTCTGAAGAGGGCCTTTCAGGGCAGTTCCCCAATATTTGCTTAAGATAAGTCTTCTCTTACAGACCCCTCTTTGTTTCTCACAGAGGAATTTCTCAAATACAATACAAACAAGAGGGACCTCCCTCACGGACTGCAACCCAAAAGGACGTCCATGTGCATTTGGATCATGATTTAGTCAAATAAGTTACTTTAAGTCTCAAATATTGATTGCTGCATTTTGGCGGTGAGCTTATTAATAGCCTGGTTTGTTTTCACTTCTGTTTTTTAGATAAGGCAGCAAAAACAGAAGTAAAAAGACAAAAACAATTTTTACAATAACTTCACATGTGCTCATGCGAAATGTTTTCTTTAAAGCTGCATTTATTGGTTTATCTGACATATTATAGCCTGATGTGGCATTCGTGGCATAATGTCAAAGTTTGATTTTGTGATATGAAAAACATTGGGCCTCCAAGCTGTGTTTACCAGATCAGTGATATCAAGGATTTGTTACAATTGATGAGAAGAATTACAGGGAAGCCAACAGACCTCTGGTATATCGCTCACTTAAATACGGCTTTACATTTGTGTGTCATGGTTGCATTTGTTAAAGTTTGGCAGAATAACGGCAAACAAGGCCAGGTATTACACTCTCTCTCTCTTTCTTTCTCTCTCTCTCTCTCTCTATCTGATCATTTTAAACCAGTTAAATCTGTAAAACTTTCCCAGAGTCTAGAAAAAAGATTTTCAGAGCCTGAAAACCAAAACAATTAGCTAAAAGACGCAAAAAACATACAGCCTAGGGGAACTGTGACAATAATTCTCTGAGGAGTGATACCTTTAACATTACACATAGTGATTTGATCCATTCTATATAGAAAATGTTGACTAGTGCAGCTTTAATGAGCCTAGAAAAGAGAATTAGGCTCTATTTAATGGTCTTCTTTCTAATGTAAAGGGCTGAGAGGGACCACACCGGTGGAATAAAGTGTTCTCTGTGAACAAAAGACTACAGTTGGAATAGCAGCAGGTGTTTCGGCTCTTTTTAAAGTCATATAAGGTTGCTAAGACAAACATGTTGGGAATAAGTTGCTGAATTTACACATCAAGCAGACAGATGGTGCAAGCAAATTCATCTGTCTTGTTTTTAGCCACCTAACAAATGCAGGCCTGATATTCACATTCCTTTGAGTTCTGTTTTAGACTCACCAGAACAAATATCGGGCTCTTAAGCAACTAAATGTTAGCGATGCTGTTTGACAATTTGGGCAGGTAGAGAGTCGGTTTATCAGAGCTGAAAACAGCTACCTGATGAAAACGGTGTCTGAAAACCAAAACAATGAGCTAAAAGAGGCTAAAACGCTTCGTGTAGCCCATGGGAACAGAAACATTGGACGGTTTGACACTATGGGTCATTCGATCCATTGTGAATATCAAAATGTGGACTAGTGCATCTTTTAGGAATCAGTTTAGAGAATCTCACAAGACCCTTCCTGCCTGGTAAACGCCAACATCTTTCAAACTGCATGCTCCCAGTTTGGTGAATTAGCTTTCTGTTATCAATGCCTTTAATCCCAATGACACATTTTCCCAGATGCTCCAGAGCCGTAGAAGACATTATACAACTGAGCAGCACTCATCACGACACATGTGTGAAGTTGCTGCGGTTCTCCTTGAAAACATTTTTCTTTTTTTAAAGAAGTTTTACAAAGCCAAGTTTTGTATTTTTGGCTTCTGGTGAACAAAACCTCTATCCACTCTAACTTCCATCACTTTGCTTCTGTCTTTCTCACACATACTTACACACTTGCCTTACAATTTCCCACAGGCACTGGGAACAGAGTGTAAATCAAGACAAAATTCCTCCAGTTCGACAATTCATTTGTCCACAGGCTTGTTAGGCAGGAAGAAGGAGGAGAGGGAGCGCGTGTCAATAAATCATCTGATGCCTGGTTATATTTATGCCCACAGCAATGAGTTTAACAAGGAGAGCAGTCCTTGAAGCAATATCCTAAGTGGCACTTCATCCCTGTCTCCTTCTTCTACACCCCATCCCTCCATCACACCCCCCCCCCCCCCCTCCTCATCCCTCAGGAGCCTTCTGATTGTGAAGTGGCAGAAGATGCTTCAGCTATAGCGCGCAGACACAGAGAGAAGATGGACCCCAGACACCCGCTGCCGTCTCTTCAGCTAAAATTATCCCATGAGCCAGAGATTTGGAGAACTTCATTTCCTTGTTCATAATTAAACTCCTCAACCTTAATCTGACCCAGTCGTTCTCCTGCTGGAGCCGAGCCGGGGCTTCCTGCGGCGCTTATTGAGCCCTACTTATCACAGGGATCAGAATCCATCCACCACTTCAGCTGCCAAGTGCGGGTCACCCTATTCAATTATTATTATTTTTTGCTATTCATAGTGTAAGGAGATGATAGATCCTTGCCGGTCGTTGCTCTCACACACGAGTGAAGAGCGAGTGCCGGGTTCTGGAAAGGTGACTTGGAGTTCTGTCTCGACCGTGCACAATATCACTGCACAATCCTACTCGGTGCATAATACTGTACCGATACAGAAGAGAAAACACATTTCACCCTGCATTATGCTTGCCACACCACTAGGTGGCAATCTTGAACCAGCCCTCCTAACACCCTTCTTTCCCACACTCCCACCCACCCCTACTTCTGCTTTAATTACTGGCTTGAAAGAGGGAGCTGTTTGTTCTGTTCGCTCCTCATGGCCCATCATCATTCCTCTGATTGAGATAGACACTCTTGTTTTGCTGTCAAAGCCGTTTCCAAATAAAGAATAGCCCGGGTAAATCATTTGAAAAATGGAGCTTATTGCAGTGAGCCAGCCACTGAAAATAGCAGCTTTTCCCTTTCCTCTTGACCTTCTTCGCCAATTATCTTTCCCTTCAAAGTGTTCTTGTTATGGAGAATGAAAGAAAATGAGGGAATCAAACACATCTCCGCTGGTTGTTCCCGTTTGAATACAGCAGCTCTCTTTTGGCTCATAGATTCCACTCCACGAGAAGGACAGCTCCTGAGTCCTTGTTATTAATTTTGCAGGGAAAACCAAAGGTGTCATAACCACCAGGCAGCGTTGACTGCTGCTACAGCACCCTTTTGACCCGTGTGAGCACTAGACAACATCTGAGACGAAAAGGGAGCATGTAGGGTTATCACACACTTTCACCAGCTGTGAGACAGAGAGATAGCCTGGAAGTGTTTCTGACACCGTGGCAGTATTAGTAGATTTGTCAGTGTCACCTCCCGCTCCCTCAGCATGGGTTTAATATCATGAGGGGGTGAGGTGGGGAGGAGAAAAGCATGATCCATCCAAGTGAACCCAACAACTTGCGTGGGAAGGGAAACAACAGCAGCCAATGATCAGCTCTGTTTCCATTGTGATGCACCCTTTATGGAGCTGATTTAGTGTGAGCCCAGAAGTGTGTCTTGTGCCCGGGCTACATGACTTGAGCCGGGGGTGGAGAGTGGGATACAAGCACGGGTCCATACAAAAAGTCCCCCACCCGCACTATGGGGTCTCAGCGGTGAGCCTCTGACCTCTCCCTCTCAATGGGTATTGTGCGGGCCCCGTGGATCTGAGGGTAAAACAATCCATATAGGTTTAACAGGCATGAAGCGGGATGGATAAAGCTGAGGGACACTGGGATAGGAGAGGCTGTCGTCCGAGCCTAAAGGGGCCTTGCCCTCAGTGTGTGGGGTCAAGGGCGGTGGGGTAATCTGCCGAGGGGGGGGGAAAGGTCAGTGACGTTCAGACAGGAGCCGGCTGAAGCCCACTCACCTGAATCAACCTGGAGCTACGATCACACGTGCAGCTTTTGGCCTCGGCTCTAATTAGTCGTATTCCTTTGAGTGCGTTGTAATCCATCTCAGTTTTAATAGAGTCTATGTGGATGTGGATGGCGAGAAATGGCCAGCGTTCAGCCCAGACAAGGGGATTATATACTGTGACCTGCTTTACTGCACAAACAATAGCGTCTTCTTTGTTTTTCATTCGTCATCTCAAAGTTTCAATCACCGCAGCTTTGTGGAAGTGTTTTTTTAGTACAGTGAAGATGTGACCAAGCAATGATCTCAGCGTGCGTTGATGTCTTACCATCCTCGTGCTCTTTAATGGCCTAGTTTGTTTTTTTTGTCATTCTGGTCTAAAAAAATCAATCTATAGTTGAATTCCAGGATTAGCCCCTGTGTCAAATTAATTCAGTTTTAGCGGGCTGTGGAACAGATGGCTGTTTCATTCAGGACTCGGGGTAGTTTTGTTGCCTGGCAATCTCCAGCCAAACCGAATCAAAGACCATAAACTGTCACTTAGGGGCAGCGGAATCTGGTTTTGCACGCGATCCGACTGCGAAAGCCTCAGTCATCATCATGCGACCACATCAAGCTATACTGCTCACAACCTGGTCAGAAATTAACTGATGGTTAAGAAGCAAAGCCGACGAAGAGGTGCTTCTTTTGGGTCGCTCCCAAGAAGAAACACAAAAGGGAGGCTATAACAAATTCAGAGCAGCAAAACTAGCTATAAACCCCCGACGTTATGGGAATATTTTAGTGACATAGGTGATAAAATATAAGACAAAGGCACTACACACCCACATTTGAGTGGCACAGATGTACTTTAAAGGCCCTGCAGGAGTATGATAGGAATATCATGGAGTGTCTTTTTTTTTATTGGAGAGCCTTATTTTTGATAGCTCACCTACTTTATCCAGGGTTTGGTTCCCAAAATTGATCAAACTAATCAGAAATGAAAGGATTTCAGCACCAAACAGCCACAGTTTACCTTTAAATGTCAGTTGAAGGGCATGTGGAATCAAAATAACGTTCTATTCTATTTCTACTATATTACAATATATCTTATACAGCTGTGGAAGATGACATGTCCCTGTTAGTAAAGGTCTCTTTTGTTGATACGTGCGTCTCGCACTCTTTTATTGTCAGTTAGCACTTAATGTAGTGGACAATGAGTTTGGATTAATTTGTTATGTAGGCAGTTTTGTGGAGTGAATTGATATTTCTCCTCTCTGAGTCATTATTTTATTATGCGATAACTGTGTTCATTATACCCAGCAAACTTGATGCGTGCTCTAAAATGGAATATGAACTCCAGTGTGGGTGCTGTGGGCCTGCTTGCTTTATAGGGCTTTTCCACTCTCTCTCTCGCTCTTTCTCTCTCAGTTCTGCCTCCGTGTCTCTCGGCCTCCCTCGCTCATTGAGTCAAGGCGGGAGTTTACAGGAACAGCAGGCAGGCAGGGCCTTGTCACACCGCGGAACAACACAGGAATGTATTGTATGCGTTGGAAAGACAGGACAGCTGGGGCGAAATAGTGCGCCAAGTTCCCTAAGCCCGGCCTGCGGGCGTTGGAACGCTTTATGGTAACTAACCCGTGAAAAGACATTCAGAAATAACTATTACAGTTTGTTTTACGCGACGTTACGTGTCGCTTTGCGTGTCGTTTCTTGCTGTAAAACAAGAGTCACATACAAGCACACGCAAGTGAGCCGCGGAAGAATCCTTAAGGTTGCCAGTGAGTGGTGCGGCGCTGAAAGCACACACAGTAAATTGAGGCTCGGGCTGCGTGCAAAACCCGGACTGGAGTTTGATTTTAATCTGAAGCAAAAACACATTTTAAAAGTGGAAAAATAAAGGAGAAAAGTGCGATAATGTTTTACTCTGTCTAAAAATATGTTTTACAAAAATTCTGATGATAAAATGGTTGATATATTAAAACATTTTCCTGTTTTTAGCCCCTGTGTGTGCTAATGAAGAGCCTGTGTGTTGGAAGGAGCGGTTGCTGTACTATGACCTCTATCTAGACATGACAATCTCTGTCTCAACTGTGAGAGCCCAGACACCAGCGACACGGAGACTGGAACTAGTGATACTGGTGGTCGGTTAACTGGGACTTCCAAGGCCAGTCTGCAGTCCACAAAGATGTCCCACAGGAATAAAACAGGAGGGTTGTGTAAGGTCTGAATTAACCATTGCATGCACCTCTGAAAACTCTGCACCAGCTAGGCAGACATGTTGTGGAAAAGTTACCATATGCTATAACACATATGATGTAGTGACTAGTCTTAAAAACAGATATCTACTTGTTAGATACTCTTCATCCAGATACATGCATTTATCTAAATTCATGTGGTGCTCTGTTCACATTTCAATACCAAACTGCTTTAGAAAAAGACAGAATTTACAATTTCACTTGTCCTTACATTGGTTTTGCGCCATTATTCTGCTGCAGCAGTCCACTTTCATGTCAAAGATTTCATGGACAAACAAGTGTTAGTCTTTCATTTTGCATGGTATAATCAAGTGTAAATGCATACTGCTCAGCCAGGCATATGACAAAACCAGAACCAGTTTAACTAAAGAGCACATTGAAGGCCAGGTCTGTGTGACCACAGACGTGTTTAGATCTACCATATCTACACGGCGGCCCTCATCCTGTACAATCTCTCCAGTCTGCCTGCCCTGGAATGCCGCCACTGACAGCGATTCTTCTCTGAAACAACAGGGAATTATTTGGAAAGGGTGGCAAAATCAACACACCGTCTGTCAATTATCCCCCTGCTATTCTGGGTCCTTTTGGCTCCACTGTGCGTTCGGAGCATCAAAGAGCCGTCGGAGACGTCCGTCCTAAAGGGAGGCAATGCACAGTGTAATCAAACATTTGGGTGCCACTGTGTTCGGTGTCATGTGCCACCGTTTCAAAGAAATGACACATTAAGAAAAACCATGGGGGGAAGTCACCTCCTTTGGAGCGGTGACACTTCAAAAACCCCATGCACATGTGCCTGTTCACTCTTTTTTTCTTTTTTAAGACACAGGAATCTGCATAGGTGCAATTGGTTGAAATGCAACCAAGAACATTTGTTGGGTGCACTTAAAAGAGATTAAAATGCTCTCATCGACTTCTGCATCACAGAGAGCCATCATTTCTGTTACCCCGAGGATGGATGTGATGCCCTCGCCAAGAAAATACATGTATTTGTGTTTGTATTATTCTCCAGATTAGAAAATATATTACAGGATACTGATGCTCCAGCGCTTGTTATCAAGTGTCAGTTACAAAATATTACATGACATTTGATAAGGGATCCGGAGGAAATGTTAGAGTCGTGGCTGCGCTGCTGTTTTGATTTGGACTCCATCACTCAGTGTGTTTATTATTGGGACTGTGTGCTTCTGCCTGGCCTGATAATACCCTTTCTCTACGCGGGCCCTTTCTTGACTATAACGTCTGGTTGACACAAAGTGCTGCCACGCGGATGGGGGTTCACCCATCCCTTGAAAGCCCAGCTGTCAGCGGTTACATAATAGCAGAGCCTTGTTGGGCTCGCCGGACGGCTTTGTGCGCCTGTCACTGAATGTGATTGTGGGTAAGATTAAGCGGCGGGTGAGAAGCCACAGTTAAGGGGTTCCTACCTGGTCTCCAGCAGAGACAACAGAACAAACAGAATCAGAGGTTTTTTGGAGAAAGCTTTATTGTGGCTCAGCGAGGATCGTTTCACAGAGCACATTGTGTTGATGAACAGTGCTTCTTGCTTACATGCTCGATGTTTTATGTATTGCCTAACTAAAGACCTCCAAGGAAGAAGCTCAGCTGCGCGGGCGGCCGATGAACTGAGCACACAAGAAGTGAAATATTTGAACAAATGACATTAACCAAATGCAATTTTTATTTATTTTTTGACATGGATTTGAAGCTGGAATATAATTCATCTGCACAGATTCAAAAAAACCAAAGGCTGTGCTGAAATTCTGTAGCCCACAGCTACAATCAATAACTGCTTATGAAATATCATGTAAATGTAATGAATTCACCCAAAAGGGGGCAAAAAGGCACATTTGAAATCACAACCCAACAGTTATACAGCCAAGCAAATGACATGCATGGGATTCCAGTGAACATGATTTAATAATAAATGTGATATTGAGCTTGAAACCATAAAAAATCATGGATAGTGGGTAGAGGTATATGGGGGGGGGGGATGCCAATTTATTGTAGGGAGACCTGATTTCCCCAGGGCTCGTGTTGTTAATTCAGTGTATTATAGCACTGTTTATCCAAAGAGGGGGCAGGAGCTGCCTCATTGGGGGTACCGTTCTCTCCCATAGAGAGAGAGGGTCCGGTCGGTGCAGGGCCAGGGATTTCTGCAGGACTGAATCCCTCCAAAAGCTGCTCTGAGCGCTCCATCTGCGGGCTGACAGGCGTCCCTCAGGCCACTTGACGTGAGACTCTGCTTCCTCCTCCTCTACTCTCAGTCTCCCTCTTCCTGCGAGTCCACACCAGCTTTTTCCTCTCTCCACTGCTTATAACAGAGAGCCAAGCCTTACATTAAATCTGTGTTTCTGCATAACCGGCCTTGTATGTTTTTTGTTTTTTTTCCCCCTCTCAGTCTGCTCGGCCCTCCTCTGTCTCTCTCCTCTTTCTCTTGCAGTGGAAGCAGCGCAAAGCCTCCCGGTGCCTCACTATCAGCGCTTTCTGCACAACCTGAATTCTTCCAACACAACAGCAAATAAACAGTGTTGCAAAAGGGGGGGGGTTGTGCCATTTGAAGCTGTGGCTATGGAAACCCCTCTGTCTTCCCCCTTAATATGTGTTTACGTTGCCGGGTTTGACCGACAGATAAAGGCACACTGGGGGGAAGAGCCTCTTTTAAAATGCATTGTTTTCAGCAGCTCCTCCTCCCTCCCCCTCATTTTATTTTCTCTTAAAATAGGCTCTCTGGCAGGTTAAAATGAGGCAGAATAAATTACTTAAGCTTCATTTTTTTTGCCCTTTCTTTCCCCACTGTCTTGATTTGTACAGTTGCAGGACAGAAATTGCTCTCCTCGGTGCCTGAAATTAAACATTGCCGTTGTCCCTGACTATGTTCCTAGAGCCCTTTTTATTGGAGCAACCTCAGTGAGGATTGCGTACATGGCGCCTGCTGCTATCAAACGACGGATATCAAAATCTCTTGGAGAGGCATTAAGCCAAATCTTTCGGTAAGAAGGTTCAAGCCAAAGACACTGTTACACTGGGTTAATAATTGAGGACATATTGTGTATTTAATTTGCTTTTCCTCGTGAGTATAAGGTGATAAAAGTATATATTAGGGACGCTTCTTTTTTTGGGCGAATCCATATTATAAGAGCTTCCTTATTGATTATTGTCTAAACAGACACGGGAGAATAAAGGGGGGCGAGAACATGGAATACGTCCCCAATTTTGCTCCTTTTCTGTATGTTTTTAAGTGATTTTGATTCTTTCGCCTCTCATCTCAGGCAGAGACTGAACGCTTTTTAATGAATCACTTTCAGTTTGTAATGCTTCTGTAACCTAATGCTAAGTTGTGTTTGGGCCAGTTGTCTGGAGGAGACAAGCCATACTACAGAGACACATGCCAAACAAAACCCTTGGTTGGCACTATGATGTGGGCATTATGCCTTTGCCAGCCTTCACTCTGTAGGGCCTGTGCCAACCTTTTATAAATGCCCTATTTGGCAAGAGCTGTGCCCAGCAGTGTCTCTTAAGGTTCTGGTTCAAATACCCTCTTCAAATGTGAATCTGATCCAAATCCTAAATGATCCAAATGATGCGTTCCAAATTGTAAGCTCTCATATCATATTCAGAGAAAACCGTGGATTATATTTTATCAACTCGACTGGCAACAGATGGAGAAAAACTGGAAAGTCATATGCACGGCCTCGTTTTACTTTATTGTCACACATTATGGTAGATTTTGTTTGTTAATCTCAGCATCCTACTGCCTCTCCATGCGTGGAAAAAAAGGTGGCAGCTGCAGCACATCGGCGTTCATGGTTTGTTTTCTTGGTATTCGGCTTGGAGGTGTGTCACCAAGAATTGCAGCATAAGAGCAATTACGGCTGAATGTCCTCTCTTTCATCAGCATTTCGATGCAAGGATTTGAGCTCCGAACCCCAGCCAGTGCCACCCCTATCTTCAACCTTGCCCTCGAGCCAATTATCAGCCCCAAAGAATGGTTTCAGCGCCCAATAGCCTTGTAGTCCCCTATCTCGCAGCCTCCCCACAGAGTTAAGATAAAGTTTTGTTTTCACAGTGGACTCGTGGGTGGTGCTGGACCCCCTTCAACCCCCACCCACTGTCCCAGCACAGATGCAGAAGGTCATTCCTGAAGTGTGCCGCCCCACATGGGGACAATTCCCATCACAGCGGAGGGGCCCTTGGGTCGTCATCATGGCCATATAGGTGCCTTCATTTGGAGGCCCTGTCTGCGACTATAGCTCCCGTCCCATAAAACCCATTCTATCCTGATGTTGACACCGTGCAAAGACTATGTTTTTATATGCTAAAGTTTACCCTCCAAACAGAACTCTCTTGCTGTTTCAACATCGACTCCACCACCTTTCTCACGTCAAACTGCTATGCCAATGTCTTCCAATTTCTCTTCATCGTTGCCCTTTTGTAAGTTAAGGCACTCATGCTTGAAACAGCACAAACATCAGCCTCCGTAAAGAGGGAAGAGTTCAGGCACAACAAAAGGCGCATCTGTAAACAATACGCTAAAAGAGTGGGACAAGAAAATGATTCAGACGGTAACAGCTGAAATATTTCCAATTTCAGTATATAGAAGATTGGTCTCTTGAGCATCCCAGGGGCCCAGGGAGTGAATTACATCGGCCGTTTTTCAATATAATGCATTGCATCAACATACTGATATTACACACAGAAAATGGTTTTCGCCATAAAATGCTCCTTTAGTTTCTACATAGACTCTATTTGCCTTTGCTGGATAAGTACAGCTGCTCGCTATTCTTTTCTCTTTTTTTCATATCCATTCATTCGCATCCAATTCATCTTCTCAGCCTGCCACAGTTCATATTGATATATGCTCAGGGGCTGTTCTGTAACAGGTAACTTAATCACTCCGTTTTCAACATGTCAATTTCGTCCATCTCTCTGCCGGCCCACTCTGCTGTTCATCATGTCTGCATTACAGTTAGCTATTTCACCTCAAAACAAACGCAGGTCCCCTGACTGCTACCATTGATTGCAAACCTATGGCTTCTGAATCACTAATTCAAACACGCATATTTGGTTCAATTATAGTTTAAATATTCATAGCCTGGTCTATCTTTCTATCTTGAATGTACTGCATGAGCAGAATCTAAAGGACCAATCTATTAACCTCACATGGAGGGCAGCACCATACACATAATACACGCTCGTCTTTTATTGTCACCTTATCATTCAGAAAAATATAAATGTTCTCGAATGACTAGTGATGTGTAGCTACAAAAGTTATTGTTCAAAGCTTTATGAAGCTGTGACTCAGGGGGGAGTGAGGCCCATCCTTACAACTCAAGGTTGGCGGTTCCATTCCTGGCTCCGACTGTCTGCATGTCCAAAGTTTACAGCAGCCCACTGCTCCTAAAATACGTAGGATGGGTTTATGTATGTACGTATTGTAATAAAGTTTAAAGCTGTAAAATGCTTCTCATTTGTATTGTTTGTGAACACTATACAAAGTTTGTGGAGATGGAAAGTATTCAAGATTAAAAATAGATAAAACATGAAATTAATAAACACGGACAAAATACAATATAACCACCACCACATTCTTAAAATAATTATGTATATTTCAAACAAATTAAAGTTGACTGTAATAAAATGTTATGCCCATTCCATCAATGTCTTTTTTCCAGTGATTTTATTTCACAATGCCAATTTTCTGGATGGTTTGTTGTGTTTTATTACCTACAGTCTGCAAGACAAACAGGGCAGGGCCAGTTATATGATGATGTGATTGGCTATTTTACTTGATTGACAGACAAAGACTTTGTAATGACAAGTGGCACTGAGTAACAATTCAGAAAAAGACTTTCCATTAAATGAGCTGAGTTTGAAAGATTATTTTGATTATTATCTTATTTCATGTTTATATTAGCCTACAATATAATGTATCTACCATTTACTCATATTATCATTGATTATATAATTTATTTTTATTCATGTAATTTTGAATCCATAAAAATCGTCTCATGCATATTGATGTTTTTGCAACGCTCCGAGGGAAGGCTTTGTTAATGAAAGCAAAATCGATGAAATTATGACAATTGCCACGACTGGGAACCAAACTAGTTAGCTGACAGTTGGCAAGCTAGCTAGCTCAAAGAGCCCAATCACTGACTTCAGTGCATGTTCCTTGCTAGCGTGTTAGCCCTTAGCTTGACAGCTAGCACCACCTGTTTTGCAAAGATTTAAAGGAAGACTTTCCATATTTTTATGGTGTGACTGGCCCAAAAGATGTAAACAGAAATGATGAAAATATATTTAAAGATGTATTGCATCCCTGTCCCTTGGAGGACCACTAAACGTTTCTTTCTCCCGTCATTATTTTGGCCCTATACCTCGCAGCTGAAACGCGAAACAAGATGCTCTGTGTGATTTTGCAGGGATGGGACTGTTTGTCAGGCGAGGAGGAGCTCACATACTGGGCTCTGTGACCCACAATGGAGCAGTTCCCAGTGTGCTCGCAGTGATGAGCTCCCTCACTAGAAACGATTCCCATGCACAGTTTCCTTTCATGCCCACTGAAAACAGAGTGAGCACTTATCTGTCCTTGCAGGGTGTACACACCATAGTCTTGACTGCTCTTTACCTTGCCTGACTTTGTTGAGATCGGGGTCCTTCCTTCGCTTCACTTGTACACACTGCGAGAAAATAGAGCGTTTGGAATTCAGCGCTGGTGCCCGTGTGACTGTGTGGACTTTATGAATTCAGAGATTTTCAAAAAACAATACCCAATAGCAAATTATCAGCACACACACACACACACACACACACACACACACACACACACACACACAAAAAGGTAGATAGAAGTGCTCCAGTGTAACCTGAATATGTCCCATCTGATTTGATTTGAAAGCCTGTTTTTGGGGCATCGAGGTCCCCCAGTCTATTGTCACCGGAGGAGCAGAGAGGATTTCTCTGCCTGGCAGATAACAATACAAGGAGAGAGGAGCAACTGATTGAATGTCTGCTAAGCAGTTCAGGGTGAGCTGTGGCTCTTGAAAAGTTTGATCCCATTTGATCAAATCAGGTAAGAACAATGGCTGAAAGATTAATCTGAAATATGACCTTATAAGGCAGCGAAATAATTCCACAAGTGCTTTTTAATGTCCTTTCATCTATCAAAGCTGTATGTTTGGATTAAACGTACGCTGCGGCCCTGACTGTGACAAGAGACTGTGGTTATTTCTTTAAGGCCAATGTGAAACCGATTGTTGACATTTATTAAGGAACCCAGGAGGAAACCACGTGGGGCTTTTTTTTTTATTTCTTTATTGCACATTCCTTATTCCTGCACTGTTTACAACGTGGTGGGTGTGTGTTTGTCAGGTGTAAGTCTAAACGGCATGTTCCACACACGCACACACACAGCGTCTGGGAACAAGCCGGATGCCCATTGCACTTCGCAAAGTGGCACTTCCTTCCTCTACACACTCCAGACTATGCGTTGAACTGCTGCCTGGCAACCATCTGGACAGGACCCAACTGTGGTGATTGTGTGTGTGTGTGTGTGTGTGTGTGTGTGTGTGTGTGTGTGTGTGTGTGTCTGTGTGTGTGTGTGCCAGGACAACGTCACTGTGGGATTTGCTACTGATGTTTGGCCCAAGTATGCGTTAATGACGGACTCTTGACGGCCATAAATTCTCAGTGTGTTTGTTATTGTCAGGTATGAGCTGTGTTTGACTGTTGCACACGTGGGTGTGCATACCGTGTGTGTGTGTGTGTGTGTGTGTGCGTGTGTGTGTGTCTGAATTCAACTCCACTCTTGTTAGAGAATTCCACGCCACATTATTGGGTTGTCTTGGTGATTGCATGGCTCCATTCCCAGACTGGATCCCAAGGGATTCAAATGAAAAGAAAAACTCCTGAATGATCAGTCATCAGTTAACATGCTCAACAAGAGTGACACTTTCACTGTTCAAAGCGGAGATTAATTGAAGAAAGTTACTACATTAAAAATGCATATTTAAGAATATCAAAGGCATAGATAAATTAACAGAGATGGAATATTTTTGGCTTAGTTTAGTTAGTAAAATATTTATGGCCCTAGCTTGTCCACTGAAATGTTTTCATTCATAACTCTGTGACATGAATAATGAACCCCCCCCTAACTCTTTGCGTCTTTAAAATTTAGTTTTTCACCACGGCTCTCATTGTCACCGTCTTTTTCTTCTCTTAAATATCAATTTAATAATAATTACAAGAGAAACGGTCTTCTGGACAAAGTCCAAGCTGCTACCTTGGTGACGGGCCGGGGGAAGCCTTTGGCATCGGTGCCGAAGGTGATGCATCACGGTCATCCTCGCAGGGAGGCGGCAGTGGGGCACAAGTAAACACTCTTAAATCATCATCCTGGGACAGGGGGGGGGGGGGTGTCACATGATCCCCCTCCCTCTCTCTCTTTCTCTGTGACTCTCAACACACACAATATCAACTGTCAGATCAAGGAGCCAAATGTGACAGAGTCCAGGCAGAATTTGTGCAACAATCTGGAAATAAATTCGGATTTTTTCTTCTTCTTCTTTTGTTTGGATGATTCTCAACAAGACAAAAGACAGACACAGGGCCCCATGTACTATGGGACCATGTGGGAAGTGTGACTCTTATGCTACATGAGCCAGACAAGATTATGACAAGAGAATTACAGTGAGAGGGTTTCATGGTAACACTTTTTCATCAAGTCACTGGGTGGTCACAGTTATAGTACAGTGACGACACATGCAAAACAATTGTAGTATTGACTGTAAACTCCTGTAGCTACCCCTTTTTCTGATTCAGCTTCAGTATTTCAGAGTAAAATGCTCTGCTTTCCAAGTCGTATTAATTACAACAACCACAGTATCCATACTAATTCTGCGTTAAGGAGGTCCTCTTTCTGGCAGTTGAGCTTGTCTGGACGTGCAGGATTGCATTTTAGAGCACACCATATCCTTGTAAAACAAGAATTGCATAAATAAATGCATGAAACTCTTAGCTGCACAGGAGGTCTTTGGCATCATGTTGTTGCTCTCCCACAGAGATGTAGCATATGATCTTGGTGCTTTTAAGTCACTTTGCAGCTGCACAGAGCCCTGCAGACAGCTGAACAACAGATAAATATTTTTCAAGGTGAGCGCTGAAAATACAGCACATTTTTTAAAGCCATGTCTAAAATAAGACCCGGAGAAACTGAGTGTAGAAAGCAGATTGTGGTGCTGTGTTTAAAAAAAAAAAAGAGAGAGAAGAGAAGAAGAAGGAAGAAGAGAGACTGCAGCCCTTGATAATAAACAGCAAGTTTATGCTAAAAAGAAAAAGAAGCTCCCTACCCCCTCCTCCCTTACAGCCTAGTCTCTGCGCTTTCTGCTACACACACACGCACACACTCACACAAATACACGTGCACGCACACGTACACACACTCCTCCCATTTAGCCTATATAAGCAGACAGCAGCTGAGCTGACCCCCTCCACCCTGCATACTCTCCTTTAATAAACATACACAAAGCTTGTCTTTTGCAGCTTTCAAATACATGCGGGTATTTGTGTTGGTTTCGAAGTAAAAACTTAAAAGTAAAAGAGGATCTCTTTTTCCACTGACAGAGAGTGGAGCAGTGTGAGCAGAAAGCCCCGCATTATAGAGAGAAAGGGCTGAGCAGAGCAGAGAGCTGCTGCTTCCCATCCCCCACATTCACATAGCAAAGTTCTGCTGCTTTTGCAAGCGGCGATGCTGCCTTCACGTGCTCCACCCGAGGCTCGTAAACGCACGATGTCGCAGCAGCATTCTCGTGCTTGGAAGTAATTACACTTCATGCTGAAATATAAGTCGGAATTTGATTTCTCAGCTTGTTTTCTTAATGTCTCTGTGTATCTCAGAGCTGCTTAGCTCAAATAAAGGCAGAAAATAGCAGATGATGAATGTATTTTCTTAGAAAAGAAACAAATAGAAAATAATATTTCATGCACTCTCATTTGTCAAGAATTGGGTGCATATGCTGATGATGTATCACCACACAAGAGCCTCAATACTTTTGTATATTTTCATTAGAATATATTTTCACATGATCTTGTTTTGAATATATCAGTTGTGACTTATTTACTGCTTTACTTAATTCTACAATAATCCACATGTTAATATGTGGATTATTACATTATTGTTTGCTATACACTTAGTAGAAATATTAAGGGTTACTATTTTACCTCTGCATCACTGTATCTAATGCCATTTGTGTGTTTTGATGTATGTCTCACAGAGCTTTCACACACGTGCTGCAACTAACTTCAACATATCATCTCACCGGCAAACTGAGGCAGGCAGTGGTAGAAAAAAAACCGTCATACTTTTTCCTGACACTGTTTTGATTTCATCCTGTGTTATGTGTCATTCGTTTCTGACTCAGGGCGTGATAGCAAAAGTTCCGACAGCGCGCGAAAGCAGCACGAAAGGCTGCTGCTTCTGCTTGCTGCTGCTAGGAGAGCGCGAGGCTGGCAGGCAGAGAGCACGAAGAAAGGGGGTGGGGAGCGCGCGCGAGAGAGAGAGAGAGAGAGAGAGAGAGAGAGAGAGAGAGAGAGTGGTGGAGAGACATACTGTGTCTATTCCTATTAATTGTATAGGGAGACTTTATGCTTTCTCCAAATCTCCTCGCGCTCTCGTGTGCTGCTTGTGAGATGTCGCTTTTAACAGACAACATGTGATGTGTTGGATTTCATTGGCCTTATACACACTGTCACTTTCCCACCACCACTGTTTCTCTTTTTGTATCTTCACTTCCTGCTCTGTGACTGGCTCAGTCCATCCCCCATCCTTCTTCCCTTTCCACCCTCTCTCTCTCTCTCTCTCTCTCTCTCTCTCACACACGCACATACTGCACAGACATGCACAGGTTGTGATTTCATGCTTTTCCGCTACTTTTCCTCCGCTGTACTGACTCCTCTCATTTGCTGTTGTCGACACATGGAAGCAGTCACTTCCCACCCATTAGCCCACTCTTAACAGAAGATGACACTGTAGCCTATGTTTCCTCTCTACTCCTTTAAACGAGCTAATCAGAGAAAGTGCAGAAATGAATGTAACGCAGAGGAACACACACAGCTCGTGTATTAAGCAGCAATCACAACAGTTGTGACGCACTTTAAGGCAGAATAGTATGGTAAAAGAAAGGGACATTTGAATTGTTTAATTCTATAAAACATTAGGCACAAAGTCTGTGGCATTTAGCCTTGTATGTGAAAACGTGTGGCTATTTATAACATGATTAAACTGAAGTTAAATATGTCTTTTTACTTCTTAGGATATCTTACTAAGTGTATACAAAAGCAAATTGCATCATGTAGTTGCATACAAGCATACATTATAGACACTAGGCATGTGTTTTTATATATTTATTCCCCTAAATGCAACACTTAATATAACAGTACTTTATATTAACAACAGGGCTTTTGTAGCTCAGTTTAAAGCGCATTAGACATACAATAATGGCTCTTCTTTGGGTATAAACAATGTTGTTATTGGATAGTCCGGATCCAGTTTTCACCGTGTACTCCGCTCCGGGTTTTCGTTTTCTCCCGACAGGTCGGTAAGATGGCTGTGTCTCGCGGAGCCTCGTGCTGGTTTGGTTGATTTCTAGCTCGCGCTCTCGTTCTGTAACAGAACCCCCCCCCCCCCTCCAATACACACACTCACTTGTGTCGGCGAAAAAAATTCATTTCCCTGGCTCTGTATTTATATATTTTTTCTTTTCACAAACTTTCCCCTCTCTGTTTTAAGTTTTAAACGGAGTCGCGGTGGATTACCGGATACCGGTCCGGGCGGAGGGCAAAGGGGGGAATGAACCGGGACAGTACAGGGTACGTTGTTACAAGTATAATTGTATTTATATTCAATGGTTATTCGGAGTTTGATTGTGAGTGAGTCGCCGTGCTGAGAGCGAGCTAGAGAGAGAGTGGAGGAGAGAGAGAGAGAGCGAGAGAGAGAGCGATATCATGGCCGCTCAGGTCGCTAGCGTCGCCACTCTCAACACTAGCCCGCCATCCGAACTCAAAAAGCCGGATCGGGACCCGCAGGAGGAGTCGGTACCGGGAGAGAAACAGCATGAAAATAAGGAACCGGGACCTGACGGCGGATCTCCCGGCCAGAAGGAGCTGCAGGACGGGACCGATGCTGGTGGTGGTGGTGGTGGAGGAGGAGGGGATCCGGACATGAAGAACGGCAACGGGAATGTGCCCAGGGTAAATAATAATAATCAGAATGATTCAGGCGAAGGGAATAACCATCCCGGAATGGGACACCACCACCACCAGGGCCCCTTTCCTCCACCTCCTTACGGTTACAACCAGCACTACAGCCGGGCCCCTTTTCATCAACATGGCGGACAACAAAGCCCTGGCATGGCAGCTGCATCGGGGCCGGGCATGATGGACCCGTACCCGAACCCCAATTCGCACGAGCACGGCTACCCGAACCACTATAACAACTACAGCCCGTTCCAGAACAGGACTTCTTCCTCTTCTTCTTCTTCTTACCAGGGCCAAGGATACGGGGCCATGAACGCCCCGCGTAACAACCAGCCCCCGGCGGCTGGGGGGCAGCCAGGCAAGCAGCAGCCAGCAGGAGGAACCACCGCTATGGCTGCCTCTTACAACAATCAGAGGTATAACGTGGGGACACAGCAACCCACGTCCACGCCGACTTTAAATCAGCTTTTGACGTCCCCGAGCTCCGCGAGGAGCTACCCGAATTACCCGCAAGGAGACTATAACAATCAGGAAGGGGCCGCCGGCAAGGGTGCAGGAGACATGGGCAGCAGTCAGTATGGTGGGGTCCATCCGGGTTGGCAACAACAAAGGGCCCACCACCAGCCTCCCATGAGCCCGGGAAACACTGGACAACCTCCCAGCAGAAACCAGGTAAACTCCACTTACTGCACGGACACACTTCGACTGAGTTAAACCCACCAAAATAGCTCGGAGAAAGCACAGTAGAGTTGCATATTGCGCTGGACCAGCCATTGTCTATGTAGCTAAGAAGCTCTAAAATGGCTGCCTCTCTCTCTCTTTCTCCCAATACCACCCCCCCCCCTGCAAACAGTGTCTTTAGACAAGAGAAAGAAGCCACATATTCTGTTAGAAGCAACTTCCCGAGTTGTTGGCATTAGTGTGTGAGTGTGTGTCCCTGCTGGGTAACAGGGCCAGAGTTTGACTAAGTAGAGCAGGAGTTTGTGGGGAGAAAGTGTGTGTGTGTGTGTGTAGAGGGAGATAAAGCGATACATCTTCGCAGTGCTTCTTCAGCCTCCTTGTAGATTTAAAGTGCTGTGTAAAGTTGTATGTTTTTGTGAGCGAACAGCTTCTTTTTTTGGGGTGTGTGTGTGTGTGTTGTGCTATCGAAGTTGTGTCAACAGCTGTCATTGCTATAAACAAGATGAAAATGACCGCCGTTAAAATAGCATTTTGCATAATCATTAAGAAAATAGACCCCCTCTTATCGGTTAAAAAAAACAAAACCCGCCGCCGTTGTGTCACAGTCCAGTGAATGGCAACAATTGCATCCGTGCTATAAGTGTTTACTCGGATCAAAAGTGTGATTGTGAGGTGTTTCTTCCTTCATTCATTGTGGCTCGGTTTGACTCGGTTCTGCCCTTTCCCTCCCCCCCTTTGCCTCCATGTGCCGGCTTTGTAAACACAAGGGCCCCGCTGGGTTTGGAAGTTGTGCAGATTGCCTTTTGCTTTGGGATTTGAATTATGGAGGTAAAAATCCTGCTGTCAGAGCCAGGAGACAGTTGGTCTTAGGTTGACATGCGAGCCGAGATCTGATTGGCTCCCCATCCCTCTCTGCTCTTGGCCATTTATAATTGCATCTAATGGAAGGCTGCAGAAAAGAAACACACACAGCCCAGTTTATGTGTCCCTCCACCGTGTCGAGACAACATAGAGACACACCGTGTATTTTATCCATTTTGAAAAAAAATAATATTTATGCAATCTTAGAATATATATATATATATATATATATATATATATATATATATATTTTTTTTTTTTTTTTTGTGTGTGTGGATAATCTTTGATGTTCTCCGATATCAACGGGAATACACGCCAGAAGTATTTATTTCAGAATAAAAGCACGCAGGTTGTGTCTATTTAAAGCGTTTTGAGAACACATTTTGTTCAGTTCCACCCACTGCAGTAATTTGCATGATGACTGTACTCATGAAGCTCCACCATTGTTTTTATTTGAGCAGCTCTCTCGTACACTGAATCACATGTCTGCTGTCATTTTTTTAATGTATTAGCTGCTGACCTCAGACATGCTCCTCAAGTTTCTTTTTCTTTCTTGGCTGTTGGGTACACTGTGTGCAGCGCTCGTTCAAGTCGGCTGACTCTGGTACAGCACATAGAGTAGGTGTGGCCACGCAGCCTCGTTGTACAACCGTGTTCTCCACTGTTTCCAGATCGGGAGTTGCGGAGACTTGTGCGCGCGCTCTCCGGTATCTCGTGGCCACGTGAGAGGGCTGGTCTGGCTACAGTTGTGTTTACAAGCAACCGAGGTGTCAGCAGAGTGTGACAGCTTCTTCTTCTTTCTTTTCCGGCAGGTTACAGTAGCTTACATGACAACTCTTTTATTTCTCTACCACGTTAGTGAGCGACACAGCTTTATCACGTCTCCTCTGACACGATTCACGTTTATCCCGGTAATGTTATTTTTTCCCGATCCACAGTAAAATATTGATATATATTGTTTTATTCCTGCAAGATGGTACACGTGCATCGCTTTGCTACGAAAGAGAGGTCCTCCTCATCAACGGACTGTTTATCTGGAGAAGTGACACCTCCACATGTTGCTGTAAACTCTGAGGTGCAACTTATTCACACATGTTGATTGCTGCTCCACAACAAAGTAAACTGTGGACTGTATATGATGAGCGATTTCTTCAAAATAATTTACCAAAAGGGATGAGAAATGTCTTCTTCTGTGGTCCCGCTCACCGCTGTTTTGAGGAACGTTGGATTTCTCTTTTTTGTTTCAATTTGTCACCTCCTGTCTGCAGAGAAGTGTCCACTCGGCTTTAATTTAGATAAACCGGATAAATGGACAGCATCTCGCTTTGTGCAGATGAAGCTTCTATCTATTTTCAGGCGGTGGAGTGGATTTTATTTGACATCACTTCAGTCAATATGACCTATTATGCACTTCTTTTGGACCACAGTTCAAGCCATGTTTTCTTTGGGACACTACTGAGATGACCACAAGTAGGACTGGGCAATATATCAGTATCACATTATGGTATGAGACTAGACATTGTCTTAAGTATGGATATCGTAATCTAGCATACGTGTTGTCTTTTCCTGTCATTTTCTAAACTTACCAGACTGTAACCCTTACTCGTTATATCCACATTACTGATGATTATCTATCAAAAGTCTCTTAGTGTAAATATTTATTTAAAGCACCAATGGTCAAGCCTACAATACCCATATTGAACCCAAACCCTAATCACACAGGTTATCGTCCTACGTGTTATTGCTAATGATTTGTTTTAATCATATAATTCATTTAATTAACAGATTTTAGTTAATAAATGGGAGTCATTAGCTTATTAGAATCAGTTGAATAGAATAAGTTGCTCATATAATGTTTAGTTTGTTTCATTTCTTAACTGTCAGCTCTGGATGTGGACCAACAGTCATCTCACTGGATAAAGTACACAAGCATGTGTGTAGTCTTAATCTTTACTTCTGGTAAACAATGACGACACGTGTCTTTTGTATTTCAGGCGTCAAACTAGAGTCGGCAACTTTCTCATCTTTGCTGTGACGTCTAAATGTTGTAGAGAGTATTTAAATAACTCTGGCTTGCTGTAGGTGACAGATTGTGTCAGTATCAGCTCTGTATTCCCATTAAAGCGCACATGCTCAAGTTAAAACAGTGTTAGAGCAGTTTGTAGTTGGCTTCTGGGGGGGGGGTTCTGTCTCCAGTGCCGGTCCAGAGAACACATTACTTTAAATGGATATAATCCCGAACCTGGTACCGTGAGGTAAGGGCCTCTCTCTCTCACATGGACAGAGCGCTGAAGGGAAAAGTTTCCACACTGTTGTCTTGTGTGTTTGATGTTTGACTGCAAACAGTGGAGAGACTCTGTCTGTGATGAGGGCTACCGGCCATCTTTTAGCCAAGTTCATTAAACGCTTCGACTCTCCGTTCATTAACAGCGGCACGGTCTGCCTTTTTTTTAATTGGCGGATATATCGCTGGTAATCATTCGATGGATGGCTTTTATGGAGCCGTTCACCTGCCCGGGGCCACCTGCTGAAGATGGATTAATGGTGTTAATTGGGTGGTGGGCGAGGGCTAATATTATGCTTTTTTTTTTTTTTTTACTACGCCTCGCACACAAACAAATATCCTCTGACGTGGGTTGTTTTGGATGCTATAACGCCAGGTGTTTCCTCCGCCTCACGCATGAGAGCGAGCCATTAGGGATGCCCCCTCAGCGCCGCAACGCCGACTTCACAAATTGAGTTAGAATTAAATCATAATCGAAGACACTTTAGAAACATTTCTTTTGAGAAAGTCCCAACAGTTGAAAAACATAATGAAAAACGGCAAAAAGCGACTGCTGCTAATAGACGCACCGCTGTTGATGTACAAGGGAAGCCCCGCCACAAATTGGGGAAAGTAGCAAACAAATAGAAGTAGCAACCAAATAAACACTTTCATGACAGCTTCACTGTGTCAAACAAGTAATATATGGAATATATTTAACAGCAAACACCTTGCCTGTCTCTGCATTGTTATTCAAAAGTAAAGCTAATTAAAGCATCGAACGGACCGTTGTGCTTTTATGTAACACAACAAAGCTTCGCTAACTTTGTCATTTGAAGATATACCGGACACTTTTTATGTGAGATCACACTGGGAATGTGTATACTGGAAGCAAAGTCCTTCACACTAGAGTAGGATTTAAAAAAAAAATCATTTTTTTTGCCGTGAGATTTGAAGTCATCACAAAGACAAAAGGTGTTCAAATATTAATTGACAACAAGGGCTGCAACCAATGATTTATTTCAGTATTAATTGGTCCATAAATGTCTAACAAGTTCTCACTATCACGATATCGTAAAGTCTTTGAATGTCTTGTTTCGCCGACTAACAGTCCAAAGATATTTAGTTTATTATCGCACAACTTAAAAAAGCAAGACATTATCAAAGTTAAGTAACTAGAATTAAAGATTTTTGTTTTTGTTTTGATTATATAAAGAAACATGTTCATCAATAAATGAACGGAGTAATCATTTCATCCCTCTGCACATCTTCTGTTTTTTATCAAATATGTAGATTTGATGCTTTTCCATGTCACGTGTGATGAAATAAGTTTATCTGCAACTGTTGATAGTTTGGTGATAGATTCATTCTTTAACTAATTAATTGTTGAGTTATTGTGAAAGCAATGCTAAACATTTCCTGCTTCCAGTTCATCCAAATGTGAGGATTTGCTGTTTCTGTTTTCTATCAAGTTGTGGCGATAAGCCTCGTTTTTTCTCAATATGTATTGTCATTTCATAGATTAAACAATTAATCGAGGAAACAATCTGCAGAGCAGGCCCGATCTATAATGAATATAATCATAAACTGCTGCTGTAGTTATTAAAGTTAGCCATTAAGACACAATACCAAACATCCGCTGCCTTTAGAGAAAAGAGATTCAAACTATAACTGAAGACGGATACGGCTTGCGTCACTGGACAGTACGGTATCAACCTGCACACTAACACTAGAGAGTGACAGCTGGCTCTGAATCGCTCTTATTCAGTAGAAACACAACGCACGTTTCCAAGAAAACATACGACACAACTTCCAGCTACTGTCGTGTGTGTGTGGGTGTGGGTGTGTGTGTGTGTGGGTGGGGGTGGGGGAGAGGAAGCCCGACCATTCAAAAAGGAAGTTCACTCTCAGCTCTTTAGTCTGCACTGCTGAGTAATGATTCTCCACAGGCCACATGGACAGCATGCTGCCTCCCGGCAACTGTGTGTGTGTGACTGGATGGTGTGTGTGTGAGGGAGAAACGGTGTCAGTGATACCCGGGGGGGGGGGGGGGGGGGGGGTCGGGCGTCCTCCCCCCACCCCCCACCCGCACA